>NW_004797437.1:1281100-1284378 GCF_000002075.1 Aplysia californica
CCCCCCACTTGTAAAACAGAAAAAAGCGTGACTTGAAAACATCACGGCAACTCAATACCACAGCTTTCATCGAGTTAAACAGAGCCGGCCACTTCCAGTTCCCTCAGTACCCGATGAAATCTGTCAATAAAACATCATCATAATACCATTGAACCCCTTGAGAGGAAAAACAACCGTAGCCGTCTAGTATAAATAGACGCCGGTGTTAACAAGCCTAACACCGCCATTCATTGACAAACACTTGACCCTTGGTGCGCCTAAAGCAGCCGGTTGTATACAAGACATGTTCTTATCCCTACACTAAGCCCTCTTTTCTTCACATTCTTCTTCGCAGCACTTATCGGTAATAACAAGAGAGACGTTCTTGCGTAGCATCGTAGTGAAATCATGCGCTGGTCAAAGTACTGAAACCGACATTTTTTTTCGCCAGTTGTGCAATTTTCATCAATTTTTCTTTTTTGGTTAAACACAATTTATGTCCATTTAAACACGATTTATGACCACATTTCTTTGTGAACTTGGCCTATACTGAAAACAGTCGACGAAAGGCACGCAAAACGTAAATTTGCATTTTCTAAGAACGGTCAAGCTAGGGAAAACCCTGAGCTTTGCTGGCCAATTTCTCGCTAATTTTACCTTTGACACCAGCGACCTCCACCTTCTTCATTCGCAAATACCCCGAAGTCTTTTAAAATATAGATGATAATTTTTTTTCCACTAAAGTATGACAAATAAATACGCTTTAGGGTGATACAAATAACTCCACATGCCCCAAAAATTACAAGCGCTCGATTCCACCGCGTCGTGGCGTATTGTTGATGAAATCCGAGCGCCGGGCAAATGACTGCACAGGTAGGGGGTGTGGGCGTCCGCCTTGATAAAGAGACTGTTCTGTTATAACAGTGTTGAACACGGCGCAAGAAACAGATCCGTATTTACGTTTCGTTTTGTTTGTTTTAGTAAGGTTTTACGGCGCTCGCAACTGCATATGGTCATATGAGCGCCAAGGGGTGGAAGTCACAGAGAAGTCCAAAAGGGGAATAAGGCTTACTCTGCTCACCTCTTTAGCCTCAACAGCACAAAGTCTTCTTCGCGACTATTAAGGCACCCCGGAAATAGCAGTTCACAAGAGAGTGACAAACATACAAAAGAAGTAAAGAAAAAATGACGATAGTAAGGCAGAGGAAAGAAAAAGCAACAGTAAAGTTGTTGTTCCGGCACAGTATGAGCATGACACTGATAAATCAGCCCATTTACAATTCTACTGTGTATAAGAACATGTTAATAATTATCCTCCCCACCCCCACCTCTTTGAGAATGGCCTAAAGACAACTTCAGTCAGTAGCACTGTCCTGGAGTGGGAGGGGGTGTATTTACGTGCGTTGCAGAAACAAAGGTTTTCTCTAAATACCTCAAAGTCTGCTGCTCTGCTGCGCTATAATATATTGATATATTCACGTGGATTTTTTCCTATTCAAAATATAAACTAAACTAATAATGTACAGTCAAACCTCGATATACCGCCTACCTGAGGACGAGCATGAAGTTGGCGGTATATCGGGGCTGGCGGTACAACGAGGTTTTCGTTTCCTTTGTCAAACACATGAAGCACAGACTGCCCAACGTAAAAGGAACTTGTTTTCAATCACTTGATGAAAGTAATGAGTTATCTCCCTTCGATCTGTCATTTAGACTTTTAGCGCGAGTCCTCAATAAATAAAAATCCCATGGGCGGTACTGTAAGTTATTGGGCTGATATCTGGAGACGCCAGATATTATTATATTATTTTGACGGGGGTGGGGGGGGGGGGGGGACGAAATGGCGGGGTTACTGTAGAGTTTCTTCAAGTGACTTAAAATCTTATTTCCAATTTTTGTTTTAATATTGACCAAGGCCTAAAGATAATAACATTTTCATAATCAGCGCACTACGCAGGGAGCGATATTTAAAGCTGAATTACAGTTTTATTTTAATTGTATTTAGTGGCGAAGCGTCTATATAATTTAGACTCACTGGTATTACAATGTAGAACTGATATCTCTGCTTCGTTGCTTTGTGTTTGCGTATCCACATCTAAAGTTAGATTTAATGTTAGTTGGAATAGATTTAATGGGATACTTTCCCGATTATTTTGGCGGTTGAACATACAATAATATGAATTCAGAATTTGTTTTCATTCACAACTCAGTGTTGCCGCCTCGAGTAGGATTCTTGTGTGACATCTCCAGGCCCTATCTGGTCCCATCTCACTTTGATTACCCTGTCAAACAAGTCTGCCTTCGCCCCTGATTGTATTCTTCCACATTACCCATTGTATTGTGTTCGCTTGCGTCACGCCACACCACACCACAGCAGATCTATCCATATTGCCTTAAATCCTACAAGACAAGGGTGGGGAGGTGGGGAGGTGGGGAGGTGGGATGCGCAGGGCAGTTGGCGGATGGCGATGTAAAGGCGCACATACTATGTTTATATTATATAGGGGACATTTTTCGTACAACGAGGTTTGACTATAATATGCAGGCCAATAAATAGGGAACAAGGATAAAAAAATAATTATGTATGTAAATAAAATAAAAATAAAGTTTTAAAAAATCGAACATTTATCTTAAATGAATTACCGGTAGTTCAGAAACAGACTGATACATATCAGCATTTTTTTTATTACTCTGACCATAATAATATCACTTGCTAAAAAAAGAGAAAACTTTATGTGTCTATCTCTCTGCAAACCTAGCCAGCTATGCTTTGCTTACTGAACATAATACAATTAATTATGCTACTGAACCCGAATGTCTGTCTGTCTGTCTGTCTGTCTGTCTGTCTGTCTGTCTGTCTGTCTGTCTGTCTGTCTGTCTGTCTGTCTGTCTGTCTGAGTAACTGTGCCTCTCAATTGGTTTTCCTCCTCAATTTGACAGGGTCTGACATCCGCCTCCGTAATGACCTAAATTCGTTAAACACATGTAATAAAAATAATCCGTTCTGTGATAGTATCGATTTAAACGTTCAAAATCATAGATACTCCCAGCATAACTCACCAAATGGCAGAGTGACTTTCTAAATACATGGGCCACGATCTACTTTTGGGGATATCGCATTGTAATATGTTTAACACCCTTACAGTCACCACAGACTCCAGTATCGATACCTTTTCTCATCCTGGGGTGGCCCCGACAAGTAGGAGAAAAACAGCCCGCCCCTATATGATCTAAATAGTGTCGATTTGAGCCTAAAGCACTTACACTTTTAGTAATGATGATGATAATAATAATAATAA
>NW_004797437.1:1286951-1288287 GCF_000002075.1 Aplysia californica
AATAATAATAATAATAATAACGATGAGGATGATGATGCTGTAATCTAGGAAGAGTTGATGAACATGAAGAGTATGGTCTTATTAGCAACTAGTATATGTTATATTCGAGATATTTACTTTAAACTGTTTCATATTTTATTATGACGTTTCAGGCTGAAATTTTCGACTCGGAGAATTTATATTTTTACATTACTTTTCTTTCTGTTTGTTTTTTTTACAATATTGATGCTAGTAGTGATGATGAAGATAATCTGTAAGCACCATTTACCTGGAAAGTTCCTCATGTCTGAATAAGAACTCCATAATAATTCCAAGTTCTGCCCTCCGTACAAAAATGCAATGCTGGACCTAAGCCAAAGAGCAAAGACTACACGGGTCCTTCAACAAAACATACCACTTATCGGTTGGCGCTGAGATCAGTATTGTTCTCCTTCACCTCGTTTCCTAGATCTCACGGTGGTGCTAAGGCAAACAAAACAGCCAACCTGTTCTCATGCACTTTGGACAAGTAAAAATTACTCCAAGAATGAAGTCCTCATGATAAATTCCTTTCCTCGACCCAGCTCTCTTGTTCAATAATGACATAGAACAATATTATCTCAGCGTAAAGAATTACTACAACAGCTATCGATAAACCTGGATAATTAAGTCGATCGTTTTCTTCGATCCGTAAGGACCTCGACTTGAGGATTTTTTTTGTTATAACTTAATGTTAGGGGCTGATCTTAGCTTTTACGGGCCGGTAGGCAAGCGTCTCTGTGAACTGGTCAAACGGATCAGTTCCCGCGGCTGGGCGAAAAGCGGGTATGCCCAGCAGACAAAAGCGGCTATGTGATATTATTATTCAGTGGCAGTATTATTAAGTGTTTGTTTTGGGGTCATTTCACGGCCACGGAAACGAAACCAGTGTGCATAATATAACACGCGGTTCTTCCAGTAAGTGCGGGTTAAAAAGCTGAGCCCCTTGGTTCTCTTGATTTGAAGAAAGCAAAGGTGTTAAGTAGATGGCTAATATTGCCCGTGTCAACAAAGTATGACGTGTAGATCAGAGCTTAAAATAAAAGTGAACGTGGAACTGGCGGAGGTAGAAGTCTTGTAGCAGAAATTGTATTACGATTGCACAGACTGGACAACGTTTATCGGGATACCTGAAATGGCAAGATGTCCTAAAGTTTTTTAACACCAACAAAAAACATCATCAACATTAACAGCAAAAAAAATATGTCTTTAGAGAATTGATGTTCCCGGCTTCTGTCTGTCTGTCTATGGATAAATAAATAAATGAATTAATAGATAAATCAATAAATTAATAAACACACACACACACACACACACA
>NW_004797437.1:1290209-1291856 GCF_000002075.1 Aplysia californica
CCCCCTTTCCGTCTCCCCCTCCCTTTTTTAAACAACCCATCCCCAACCCCAAGCCTAAACGGTACAACGGAGGAAGCAAATTCTCTTAGGTGGAGATAGACCTATTCAGTGTCTAATTAACTACGAGATATCGACAAAAATAACAAAATCATAATAATTATAACCAGAGTAATACATTATGAAGGTTAGAAGTAATCGTTCTTATTTGTGATTTTTAAAATGCAGTTGCCATAATACCCCCATCGACACAATTTGAAGCAATAAGGTGGTGACTTACGATCTTGACAAGGAAGGCGGTCTATGTTTCGACCATACATGTCAGAGTCAATTGATCAGGGCTATGGGGATACAACGTCCAATGCGTGAATCGAACTCAGTCGTCTGCTTACGATAATGAAGTGCCCTAAAACAGACGCCAATTTTTAAAGTACTATTACATGAACGCGTACATTTTTTTTAAAGCTTAAGTTGATTGACTCAAGAACATTTTATTTAACGTCTTCTGCAACTTTCCCAGCCATCCATGCTCTTGGACATACTTTTAAATTTGGAAAATGCTATCTTTATTAAAGCAGACAACGCTAATAGGTGCTCGAGAAATCAAAATGATTGAAAAAATATGCAGCTTGATAAAATTTGGAAAACAAAGCTTTTATAGTAAGATGCGAGCAGAATTGTTTTATTTTCAAAGTCATTTGAATTTATGCAAGTCTACCCTTTACTAAAATAGTTTTAAAATATCCCCATTTTGTTTTACATTTGATGTCTGTTTCGTTCTTTTCATTTTATACGGCGTATCAAAACATACTTTTCAGGACTGCTGTTGGCTGTAAAGCCGTGTGTGAACTGAAAAGAGGGCGTAGCTACTGGGCAAAACTCGCTGGCTATTTCCCCAGAACAAATTAAATCACAGACTTAACAGTAAAGTTACCTAGACTACCAACGGCTTTTGCTATCTAATTCCCGCCTTTAGCTTATTCACACAACCTGTTATACTGATGTATCTGTGATAGAAAAAGACTACTAAAATTTTTAAGCAACGACAATCGATCACAGAAAAAAGGGGTGGGGGTATTCAGTGGCGGTGGGGGAACCAAAATATGGGTGGGTCTTAGGTTGCTTCCACTTCTTTACCACCAAATAGCTAGCAATAAGAACAAAACAGTGATGGGTTTTCTATACTCACGGCGACCCACGGCATTTTGAGAACCATTCAAACGAGAAGAGTCACCTTTGTCTTCCATCTATTTTTTCTACGTTAAATTTAGATTCTTCTGGATGGTGGGGACGAAGCCGTTTCACCTCCAAGTTTTCTCTAATTAGTTTTCGTCTGATGGAAAAGTTGCCGCTAAAGTGGTTTGATATAATAGATAACTTTTACAAATCTCAGAGGTACACACGAACAAACATGTACACATAGCGCTACAAGCATATTATTTATATACAGTCTATGAGCTAGGCCGTGTAGTCGCGGAAAGTAGAACACACCTAACAAAAGTCTAATTTGTGCATAGATAACTGTGTCACCGGAGGAAAGTGTCTCGTAAACTTTCACCCCATTGTCAGGGCTAGGAGAGCGGGATCCCTCGCTGCAGTGTTATTTTTTTCACGTGTTCTTCCTTTTTACAAGACGAGTTTCATTAAGGA
>NW_004797437.1:1295840-1297480 GCF_000002075.1 Aplysia californica
TGATGAAGAAAACAAAGGAAAGTAGTATGCTGGGGGTTAGCGTGCGGGGGCATGCTTATGGAACGCTTTGCTTCCGTTTTCCTTTGTTGTGTGTTCGTGAAGACAGTGACAGAGAGATGACCTTTGAACTATACACTTATGCCAGTAGAGTTGAAGCATAGAACTGAAGTAACATTATCAGGATTTTTGTGTCAAGAGATAAAAAAAATATAAATAAATTGAAGTCGAATGTCAGTGGAAACAACGACGCCATTTATTCCATTATGTTGTACAAGTTGACCTATATCCAATCATACAGACCAGGAACCATGACAAAGGGAGATGGTTTAGAAGGTGGACAACACCCCTTAAAAATGTGACCAATCGTTATTTAAATAATAATATAGGCCAATTACTTTTCCAAAACGATATCAGTAACAAGTTAAAAGAACACACATCTCTCTTCAGGTGAGACTTATTTTAACCCTCTCAATGCTGAAATGTTTCCATTTATTTTTGTACAAACGCGACAAATTATTCATATCTTTGTTAAGGGAGAGAGTTTGTTAAACAGAGCCACGATACATGTTTCCTTGATAAGAATAAGAAACTGCACAAGTTTCAAAATACATCTTCAAAAAAACCTTTTTAGCCCATAGAAGTGGATGGTTGATAGGTGTTCTCGTGTATTTCGCTCCTTCTTTTCTATCAAATATCTGTCGTCCTGATCTCTCTTCCCTCTTTTTTTTGTGTTTGTTATTCTCTCCTTACTCCTCTTCTATTCGGCACTTATGCTATGATCTATTTGTGTTACAAGTGCCGTAAAACACTTAGCCTACTAAAACAAAACATAACAAACCCGTAGACAAAATGACAGTGAACCAGTCTGGGAAAATAAGAGTGTTTTAGTTTAGTATGGGGTTTTACGGCGCGTGCAACTGCGTAATAAGGTCGTATGAACGCGCGATACACAAGTTAGTTTTATTCGCAAAAGAAATAAGAGGGCATAGTTTTTGTTTATAGAGCAGTAGATAAGTTAATAACCACAGTCACGTCAAGCGACATGCCAGGAGCTAATACAGTTTGTGACTTGTAAAATAAGGGGAACTAATTTACTTTAGATATACTTGTTCAAGGTTGAATTCGGAACTTTCGTTCATAAATTTTAATGTTTCCACGTGTAGGCTACAGAAATAATGCAAGTAAATTATGCTTCCTCATGCTGCAATAATGAAGGAGACAAAGAAAAGGAATATGCTGGGGGTTAGGGGCCGGGGGCATGAGAGCATTGCTTCCGTCCTATTTACGTGAATGCAGGGAGAGAGAGAGAGAGATGACTTTTGAACTATAGGGTATGCCAACAAACAAGTAGGCCTATAGCAACAACGGACACAAACGCGAGTGTTTTAGTATACTGTCGTGAGTGTGATGATTTATTGTACGCGTATTATGCCACTTTTGACTCAATTTAGATCACTGAGAGAAGTCAAGCTGCTTCAACCCTGCCTGTCAAGGCCAAATAGCCGTAATGGAGGGCGTTTATCCATAATACCAATGATAGCAAGAATTGTCAAGACTACTACTACTACTACTACTACTACTACTACTACTACTACTACTACTACTACTACTACTACTACTACTACTACTACTACTACTAC
>NW_004797438.1:0-1246 GCF_000002075.1 Aplysia californica
TGGCCTGGTGTTTCCCCTAAACTAAACACAACCGGCGTCAGATCATAGCGGCTATGAGAATGTAAAACTGAAGCAAATTAATGATTGTATATCATTTTTGTTTGTGTTTTTCAATTCGGAGGAGTGAACAAATTATATTTATCACCTTTCAGGACGAAGGACATCAGTTCAAATTGCAGGCAACGTTGATACGCTAAATACCACGTACAGAGGAAAACGAGATAAAATCAGTTACTCAGGCAGACATAATCAGAACGGATACTGAGTTAGATATTAAGAAAGACTGACTCTGTCAATGTGTCATCAGCTCATCATACTGTGACTCCCAATATGTGGGTTTTTTAAAAACTAATAAGAGAAATCAGATATACCCCCCCCCCCTTTTTTTTTCTTCATGCCGACTTATCGATCCCAAAATTACAAAATATTTCACTCTCGAAATTGCATAATTCTGATGCTTGAGTACTTGGCAAAATAAACAATACCCCACTTGCTAATACAATTCCTGATTTATTTTATTTAGTAGAAGGGGAAAATGGGTCTATAATTAGACAGGCAGGAGTACTGATGGGCTCCCAGTCTATTTTCTTCGACGTCTGACTCTATATTTAGCTTATTTGTCTGCTCCGGGGGATTGATGCCAGTTCTATTTTCAACTTTGATACTTCTTGAAAGTAAGATAATTCTTTTTAATGTGTTGTTTTCAAGAGACAGAGTGCATTAGTGAAGCTTAGATCACAGATTACCCATCATCAAAAAAAGAAATTATCCTTCTCTAATAATTGACAACTTTAAAAAAATAAAAAATAAAACGTCCCAAAATGCCGCTGGCTACATTAAAATACTATCGCTCGCTTAGCTCTGCTTCTAAGACGTGATGTCTTCCGTACAAAGAGTAGGAACAAAGTGCGTTATGAACGAAGATGTGTAGGAATGGTATAGCCGTTAGGGGCTTCGTCGTCGGAAGCAGAAGACAAGAGTTCGATTCCCGTGTGAGGAGGAAAAATGCTAAGGAGTATCTCCATCTGCTTGCTTGGACGTTGTATTCCTCATAACCAAGTTCCTAAATAATATATCTAAAATATGTTATTTGGTACCAAAACGCCGCCCATTCCCCTGGGAGCACTACGCTTTCGAACCTTATTTTTCAAAACATCACAGTTGCGAACCTATAGTAAAGTAAAGTACAGTTGTTCCCGTGTCCGATCCGTACATTGAGGAGTGAGACAACTTCCTGGACCTTCGA
>NW_004797438.1:9824-11544 GCF_000002075.1 Aplysia californica
AGGAGTGTGGAGTTGGTGAAGGGGAGTGAGGGGAGTGTGGAGTTGGTGAAGGGGAGTGAGGGGAGTGTGGAGTTGGTGAAGGGGAGTGAGGGGAGGAGGAGACAAAGGGGAGGAAAAGGTGGGAGGGGTTGTTTAAAAGAGGGGCGTTGAGTCAGGGTACACCAAAATGGAATGAGGTGGCTATGAAAACGGCGTGTTTCCCAAACTGCCTGTGAGGCACTTACAGTCACCGTTCACAGGAAACATCATTTTGAGAATTATTATGCAATGGTTTTGTTTTAAAGAATAGTACAGCTTTTTGAAATTCCAGTATTTCATACTAGTGTAGTAAATGCGCGTTCTGTCTTCTGCATATTCTGTGGGAAAATTGTCTCTCTTAGCGTCCCTGTCCAAGTAAACAAAAGTCATGATTATAATTACACAATCACTAACAATGAGCTCCCCCCGCCACTCCGTACAGAACGCTCAACAGCAAAGTAGAGAAACGGCGATGGATGATCTGCAAACTAATAAAAAGTGCTCGTGACGAAATTCTCATCGAATTAAAGTGAAACAAACAACAAAACCCCTCTTCTCTCTCGTGAATATAGTATTTGCTCACACCTCACTGGAGGCGGTGGACTTGGAGGTAAAAATTTAAAAAAAACCCAACAGATCTTATTATTCGTTTTCGCAATTCTTTTTCGCAATTCTTTTTCGCAATTTTTTTTGGCAATTCGTTCCACTGAATTCGCCCCACAGACTTCAAAACTAATTAATAGGTCACGACGAGGGGGAATCAGGGGCTCATCAGTTTTGGGTATGTGTGGACTTATTGGTATAATCTTAAACCCTGTTTATTTGCCTTGCGTTTCATGACAAAATACCCATCTATCTGGAATAGAAGCCGAGGTATTTGCGATTGAAGGAGGTGGGGGTCGCCAGGTGTCAGAGGTAAAATTAGCCAAAAAAATAGCCGCCGACGTTTGGTGACCTCCAAAGCAGACAAGTCCTTAAAATCTGCAAGTTTCTAATGTTTTGTTGCTTTGTCTTTGATCAATGTTCTTCAGTACTAAAATCTATACTGAAATGTGCTTTAAAGGTACATTAAAAAGGTGTAGAGTATTTTTAAAAAATTAATTTTGAAAAATAAAAAAATTGCCTAACAAGAGGTAACATTAATATATGTTCCTTCGATTCCATTATTCTGACGAGAGACTGGTTTCACCACGATGCCCCACATGTTCCCTTAACATTGATAAAAGCAAAGGTTACACAAACACAAACGCCACACAAGGCACTCGTAGTGGCATTTCTCCATACTTAGGTTTACTTACTCTTCCGTACAAATTATAGCAATCAATCTTCACTGTCTGTGAACAAATAGAGGGTTGCTACAAGTTGCGTGAGAGTGCGTGTGCGTGAAATATTATTGTTACGTTCTGGTAGCGTCATCGATTGTGACGACAAACAAACGTGAGAAACCACGGGGGTGGGGGTTCAAAAGTTCACAAAGCGGGTTACCTTTTTACTTTTATTTTTCGTGTTAGCTTTAGTTTTATCTGACTCGGGAATCGAGTTTTTGTTTCCGGTGGAATAATTATGGGGTGGAAAGTCATAATTAATATATGGTAGCACTATGCTGTTCATCCGTACTGTAACGATTCGTGTGTGTGTGCGCTATTTCACAAGGAGGAAGGGAAAAGGGGGTCAGTGGTGAGCGGGGTTGGGCGGGGGTGGG
>NW_004797438.1:15623-17889 GCF_000002075.1 Aplysia californica
TAAGGTCTTATAAGTGCCGAAGATTAGAGGTGTTACAAGAGAGTAACAACAAACACAAAAAAGAAAGAGGGGAGATAAAGACGACAGATTTTTTATTGTTTGTAAAGAAGGAGCAAACCGCACCAGAACATCCGCCAACCACCCACCGAAGCCAGGAGAGAAGGCTGCAAGCTGCACACATCCACAAGTGGAAGTGAAGCTTTTGAATACCCAAAATGTGGCAAGCAAACTTTTCTCTGCCTCCTGAAATGGTATCATTGGCCTAAGAAGAAACCACACATTATATCATCTTGACCTTTAATTCTTAAGAAATATTTTTCTCTGCGGATGCTTTGATCGTCGTCAGATATTGACGGACTAACTAAATCATGGAAAATTTGAAATACACTACCGACGCAACTTACTTGATTGGGATTTCTCTTTGTTGTCTCTGTTCTACAACAAATTAAGGTCTACATTTCTCTGTACCCGGTGCATAAGGGAAATCTAAAAGCAGAGCATTGAAAAACTCTCAAAACAACCTAAATAGATTGCTTCAAATACAGCATATTAACACAATCCTATTGGAGACTAACTTTAAATTCGGACGATCCCCCTCCTAATTAAACTTCCAGTGTTGCAAGGGGCGTTCAACCAACACAATTTGGCAAATATTCTAAATATACAATGCTTTGAGATTGCTTCCCAGGTAATGCAGCCCTCTGTGGCACCCACAGTGATCTAAAATACTTTAGAGTATCATGAAAATCGTGTCGAGAACTCGATCCCAGGTCGCACAACTTTAGATCCAGAGTAGCAGCGACAGAACAAAGTGTCTCCAAATAAGGTCATATTCTAGTCACTTGCCCAGACAGCAATTAGCACCAGGATTACCGCAAGTAAGTACAGTTAATCAAAACTGAGAAAGGCAGACTGAGGTGTTGAAGTGGAGAGAAATGGTGTTGGTGACGAAAGTGGGGAGGGGAGAGGTGTTCGTAAAGAAGGTGGGGTGGGTGGGTAGGGTTGGAAGAGGTGTTGGTGAAGAAGGTGGGGTGGGTGGGTTGGGTTGGAAGAGGTGTTGGTGAAGAAGGTGGGGTGGGTGGATGGGTGGGGGGAGGGGTGTGTGTGGGTGTTATAATTATGACGACTGATGACATTATGCAGGAATCTGAAACCTGATAACCACGCCATTGAGGTCAGGAGGGTACGAACACCAACATGCGTCAGAAGAAACTCCTTGCCAGAATTGTGACGTTCGTGAAGGGCGTGAAGAGTAAGTGGTTCTGTAAAACCTAGCATGGTCACCACCTTTTAATACAACCACTTATTTAAGAGATGACTTCCACAAAGCATTCGTTCCTTTTATCAAACCAGCCAACTTTGAAACAATAGCCCTTCCTGAAAAGCTATTATTGTTAAATTTCCAAAAGCAGTTTACTAGTGAACGACTACTTTTTTTTCTGGGAAAGTATTATCATTTTTTTCTGTTTTAAAACCCTTTTTTAAAATCCGTGAACAATGACCACTTCCGAAAAGCAATCGGTCATTTTCTGTTGTATCAAAATTTGTCACCAAATAGCCCCTTGTTTTGAAACCCGGTTCACCCCACTACAATCAAGCAAAAACTTTGGAGATTCCTATGGCGAATAGGGGTTAAACGCCTCATTTAACAATATTGGGCTGTTTAAGAAGCGAGACCTACGAATTTAACATCATTCTCCGAAAGGACGGAACGAAGTGGGAAATTCGTGTAAAGTGGCTTTCTCAAGGACATAACGTCGAACCGAGCTGAGGCCAGAATCCCTGATGCCGAACCACTAAATGACCACTAGGCCACCGACACCTTCAAGACCATCCGGCTGCATCGTCAGTAAGCTCTGGCTCACGATAATGTCAAGCATAATGTCGGTGAACGTCATTTGGGTGGATGGTCACTGCCCATTTAAATATAGTTCACAGCACTGTGACGAACAGCAAAGGCGCAACACCGAAATAATCTGTACTGATATGTTTGTGCATATCATGTAACGTCAATAAATCATTGTATATTATTACATATTGAACTAGTCACTGTAAATGTTGTTTTTTCAACCTGGCCTGATCACGGTGATCTTTCGCACTGTTGTTTCAAACTGCAAAAGAAATTTGACTGAAGATAAGATAAGATAAGATAAGATAAGATGAGATAAGATAAGATACGTATCTTTATTGTCCAGATCCTGGCACATTGGTTCGTGTTTCACCTCGTACACACATACTCTCTCTCTCTTTCTCTCTCTCTCTCTCT
>NW_004797438.1:19394-20661 GCF_000002075.1 Aplysia californica
TACAGATACAGAGACAGAATGAACCACACAACACAACACAGACAGCTATTGATCTATAAATAAAAGCAGCATCACTTTAAGCCTTGACCAGGCCTCGGCCAGGTTCCTCCCAGTGCGTGCGGATTAGAGGTGGGCAAAATCCGGATAATCTATAAGGATAACCGGATAATTCTCAATGAAACATTATCCGAATTCAGACTCTTAACTCTCTTTCCTGACCCGTTTGCCGAAGTGGGTGCACCCATTTGGTTAAGTAGTTCTAACCCGTTTGTCGAAGTGGTTCAAACCCTTTTGACGAAGCGGTGCATATCATAATATTATTATTTGCCGAAAAAGGTGCTCTAACGTATTATCCGGATTTTCCTAAAGCGACTCATTGCCCAGCCCTAGTGCGGATTACCCTGAAACCTCTGGGGAGCCTGATCTTTGGCCTGGTCAACAAAGGGATTACTCCTTCATCGCGCCCTTCACTTCCACCCGGCCGGGGGACACGAAACACCACCCCAAAGTGAGATACAACTGATTAATTAAGTCAAGGCCGCAGTCTGATCACAGTGGATTAGACTCGTATGGCTGTTAGTTCAGTATGTAACGTGAACCCACAAATCTGTGGTGTAGCGGTCATAGACAGTACACACTGTCAATCATCCCTTCTAACACTTTTTACATTCCCACACCCCTCCCACACCCCTCACATACACACCCTCCCATCCCTCCTACACCCTCACACCCGCTCCAACGTACTCCACACCCCTCCCACCCCACATTCCCTCCCCATATCTCCTACCCCTTCCCATACCTCATATCCCTTCCTTCATCTTCATACCTTTCCCACACCCCTCACACACACGCACCTTTCCATCCCTTCAACACTCTCACACCCCTCCCAAACCCCTCCCACACACCCTCCCTTCCCCCCTACACTCCCACACCCACCCACACCCACCTCCGACGCATCCCACACCCCCTCCCACCCCTCCCAAACCCCCTTCTAAACCCCTTCCCACACTTCCTCTCACGCCTCCTCCCATCCCCTCTCACGCCTTCCCACATCCCCTCCCAAACCCCTTCTAAACCCCTTCCCACACCTCCTACACCCGAGTTTACCCACGCCCAAAGGAAAATCCTGTAACGATAGAATTAAGCTTCCCAATGGTGGACCATAACTCTTTGGCCTTCTGTTTCGACCCCGAGGGAGAATTCGGTGTTGACACAGACAGACAGACAGACAGACAGACAGACAGACAGACAGACAGACAGACAGACA
>NW_004797438.1:21806-22977 GCF_000002075.1 Aplysia californica
GAGAGAGAGAGAGAGAGAGAGAGAGAGGAGAGAGAGTTTGAGTGTGTGTGAGAGTGAGTGGGTGTGTGAGTGTATGTGTGTGTGTGGGGGGGAGTGATTTATTGGTGAGAATCCCACCTTCGTTTAAGCGTAATAGCTATCACATCGTAAAATTACTTTCCTTTAGCGTTGCCATCTGACTGGCAGTATCGGGGGCCAAAATTTAAGAGTGTCTGTGAAAAACCACAAGTGGCCCAATTTTGAGATGCAGGAAAGTAACACAATTGTAGTGTTTGGATGAATGAGCCAGTGACGTATCTCCTCAAAAGACATCAGCTCTGAAGTGGCATCTATAGTGTTTTCTCATCAGTTTCTTTGTGTTTGAGTTCTTAATCGTCTGCTTGCACTATATCCTTCCAGGGATGCTGATAATGTCTTGGGGTATTCTAGGGTGTGCTGAGATATTAACAAAGATTGTAATTCGTTTAGAGGTTGCTGTTAAATAGTGACATGTAGCTATACAAATACTGTCTGTCAATAAATACCATTTGAATAAAAGGTTACCTTCAAGGAATGCTATCTGTCATTAGATCCCATTTTTATAAAGTTTTACATTCAAGGAATGCTATCTATCTTTAAATCCCATTTAATGGACTGTTACATTCAAGGAATGCTATCTATCATTAAATCCCTTTTAATAAACTGTTACATTCAAGGAATGCTATCTATCATTAAATCTCATTTTAATAAAGTGTTACATTCAAAGAATGCTATCTATCATTAAATCTCATGTTAATAAAGTGTTACATTCAAGAATGCTATCTATCATTAAATCCCATTTCAATAAAGTGTTACATTCAAGAAGCGAAACTCCGGGTCATTCAACATCCAACTCCCAGAGATCAGGCATAACAAAACAGAGCTACATCAGTTATCCTCAAGTGATGCTAATTAAAAAATGTTCTATTATTCGTCATTTGTGAAGCATAACGAAGTCTGGCCGTAGCTGCATCTTAGAATAGTCCCAAACTGAACTGAGGAAGTATCTAAACTCCTCAAGAGACGCAGGGTCAAAAGTTAATCGGGAGCGATCCAAAGCGAGGGGCGGACGCACAGTATCCGAGAATAGTTCCCATGAGCCAAGGAAATGTCACACACACACACACACACACACACACACACAAACACACAC
>NW_004797438.1:25027-26542 GCF_000002075.1 Aplysia californica
GAGTTTAGTGGTATGTGTTGTGTTCGCAGGCGAAATATTGTGACTTGTTCTCTTCTACTCAGGGAATTTATTGCATCATGGACACTGGGTATAAAGATCTCATAAATTTATCTGAGAGAGGATCTGCCCGACTTGACAATCGCTGAGGTGAGGTGTGTTATCTCCATAATGTAAATCGGCGGGGCATCTGGCCTAGACAACATCCCTCCAACCATCCTGAAACATCTAGGCTCGGGACTTACTTACTTTACTTTTTCCCGACGCTATACCATTTTGGGTGTCGCGGGAAGAAAGAGACGTCTCTCTGTCGCCAGCCGGAGAGCTTGAGTCAAGGGGAGGCCGTGGGTGGTTAGTGTTTTCCTGACTCCATCTATCCAGGTCTTTCTCGGTCGCCCTCTAGCCTTGTTGCCATCGAAATATTTGGTGTAGGCACGCTGTGCTGGATGGTGTGCTGGTTATGGTATGAGATGTCAAAACCATTTGTGAAGCGTGCTAACAAAATGAGTTACTTCTTACAATCCACAAATGCAGATATTGGCCAAAAATTGACTCCAGGGTCAAATTTCTAGGTTTTCTATTGGTGCAATATTCATTAAGTACTAAATGCCTTTAGTTATTTCATACTTACTAAATGTAGAACCTTTACTTATAAGTATGATGCCTCTATTTCCATAGGGCTCAAATCCGAGCAATAACTCATTTTGTCAGCACACTTCACATTTGATTTTTTGGTGTTGGATGTGATACATGACAATGGCTCCAGACAACCCTTGAAAAACTCCTTAACGTCTTCATCATGGCCTTCCGATTGACAGATGGCAGTTTTTCAGGGAGGAATAACCAAATTTAAAGGAGGTGTCAACTGAAGGAAGCGGTAGCAATGATCCTGGAAAGAAATAATTAGGACACAACGCGCTAGGCTAGAATCAGGCGCTCGTTAGTTTCTGGGCACCTGGAGTTTTTGGTATCACCCTAAAGCTTGTTTGTTGGACAATTTTTTGATGAAAAAATACACGCCTATCTTGAAGATAGATGTCGAAATATTTGCAATGGAAGGAGGTCGGGGTCGCCTGATTTCAGGGGTAAAATTAGCGAGAAAATGGCCTCCAAAATGTGGTCATTTCCAAAGCTTGAGAGTCCTTGGAAACTGAAAATGTACATTTGTTGTGTCTTAAATCAATGCTTTTCAGTAAAATCCGCCCAGATATATGTTTTAATTGGATATAAAAGGTGTTGAGCCAAAAAACAAAAATTAGAAAAAAAATGTCAAATTGGAGGAAAACTGCCGATATTTTCGATTCCGTTATTTTGACAAGCGCCTGATTTCACCACGATGCCTCACAATTATTCTTCTCGGGGTCACTGTTAGGCGCAACACACGAATGACTGACCTCGTTGTCGCCTTTTGTCCGTAAGCCAAATACACACACACATACACACACACACACACACAAACACACACACACAAACACACACATACACACACACATACAAACACTCACACATACACAGAGA
>NW_004797438.1:26980-27788 GCF_000002075.1 Aplysia californica
CACACACACACACACACACATACACACACAAACACACACTTACACCCCCCCCCTCCCACAATAGCAACAATAGCTAAAGATATGTGTTACTTTAAAAAAATGCTGTATCCACAAGGGTCTGGTAGACATTCAAAGTTCCTAAATCAAACCATATGGAAACAGACGCTATTACATAGAACAGGCGTTTGAAAATAAGACAAGGTCCTCTTGTCGTGCGCGCAGGTGGACTTTTTCAGATCGACATAATTTTAGCCAAACAACACCCTCAAAATTCCTCGGGCATTTTAGGCAGTTTAGATTGAGTTGCTAATCTGCTGACAAAAGCAAGTGATACAAACAATTTCAACAACAGTAGGGCTGGGCAATGAGTCGCTTTAGCAAAATCCGGATAATATGTTAGTGAATCTCTTCGGCAAATATTATGATATGAACCGCTTCAACAAATAGGTAAGAACCACTTCGACAAACCGGTTAGCACTACTTCAACAAATGGGTACACCCACTTCGGCAAACGGGTCAGGAAGGAGAGTTCAGAGTCTGAATTCGGATAATATTTCATTGAGAATTTTCCGGTAATCCTTTTAGATTATCCGGATTTTGTCCACCTCTATAGCAACAGTACGATAAAATAACAAAGGGGGTAAAAAAGTGGTTTGGCAAATAAAAAAGTCATATCAGTATCACAGTACGGACTTTGAAGAACACACCACTCTGTAAGAAAGGGATTTAGAATTCGATTCTTTATCTTTGGTACTAAGATGCCCGCCGCCCAAAAGCAGAGCAACGTATTTGACAAAAATCGGGTTGG
>NW_004797438.1:28341-30551 GCF_000002075.1 Aplysia californica
CATACCATACCATACCAAACCATACCATACCATACCATACCATACCAAACCATACCATACCATACCATACCATACCAAACCATACCATACCATACCATACCATACCATATCATACCATACCATACCATACCACACCACACCATACCATACCATACCACACCATACTATATCATACCATAACACATATCATACATACCAGGATAGTTCACTCCTCTCTTTGAGCCAAATAAAAAATTGTCCTCAAAATTCGGTGGCGCCCTCTTCGAAAAAACGCGAACTTTGCGAACAGAGTTACCCTACTTGTGTGAAAAACAATAAAAGTGAAACTAAAAAGTTGTGAAATTCCTATTCATCTTCTGGAGAAACGAAAGAGAGCTTCAAAACGAAGACTGTTGCGTCACCTGAAGCAATGCGTGGACTTTCACGGACACTTTTTTGGCTGAGTGAAACATCTTGTAGTGTAGGATTTTTTACCATACCGCACCGAACCGGACCGTACCTTCTTCAGAAGCGATAGCGTCAGCCAGTTTGTTGAAATGTAGTCTACAATTCCAAAACCTTCAAAACGAAAAGAGTCATTGCTGTTTGTAAATCTGTCGTAAAGGTTGCATGTGCTCGAGATAATATCTGGGTTGTAATATCTTATCTTCTATTTAAGGTACGAAAATGTACGTCCTTAAAATAGAGATGACGATCTCAGTAAAAAGTAAATTTCGACCACCCCGATCCTTAAATTAATGCATTAACACATCATTCAAGAATAACGTCGCCGCAACCGTTAAAGTGGCCCTGTGGAGCGTGGGGACCCCAGATGTGCGTTATAAGTCAAGTCATACGGCAATTATTATTTTATACTCTGATTAGGGAGTGGCATATCTTTCATACAAAGAGTACGGGCAAATAATGGGTTTTAAAAAAATCCTATCCTTACACCCTAGGGTGATTTTGTACTCCCGGTGTTGAATTCTTCACATTCTAGAATACTTCTAGTACGAAGATCTCTTTGAAACTTTCAGTATTTCTCTAAAAATCCTTTTGACAGACTGCTATGCAAAGCGTACGGATCGGATTAACGAGTAAATTTCCTTTTTGGAAAGTGGTGGCACAGAGTTCCCCACGTCGTATGGATACGATAGTAAAACACGACGTATGGATAGGTTTAATGATAAAACCCTTCTATTTGCGAACTAAAACAAACATTTCCGGCAGTGCTCCGGACGACATCAACAATGTTGTTCCTGAACTATTGAGGAAGCTTTTCAAAGAATGTGCAGCGTTTTTTGCGTACTATAAATTGACGAACAAACACTCGAATGCCAGTTCTGAAAACAAAAAAGACACGCATATAGAGTTAACATTTTTACGAAGGTCAAATCATAGTTTTCCATTCATGAACGTAACTTTATCAGCTTAGGATTATATGTGAATCTCGGCGCAGATCTATTGTTGAGCAAAGATTAAAGAATTTGTTCCGCCTTCCAAGTTAGGTATGTTATACAAACAGCATGCTTCACATGACAAACACCTTAATAATACAGGACAGAATCTTCTAACCGCTAATCACTGCTATAAATAATAGCTCCGAAATACGTTCTTTATAGAAAGCCGGCCGTTAACGAAGTTAACGCAGTGAAGCCTTCAATCCCTGATCTAAAAATATTAGCCCCAAATCGCGTTCCTTAAAGAAGGCTTAACACGTATACAAGTCTGAGAAGTTAAGCCATAAGCCCTTCCTGCCAATGTCTCTCAGAACTTCGCACTAATATTTCATGAGCAGGCGCTCGTTCTATGAACCAACAAGAATGCTCTCATGCAGACGATAGTGTCGGCCAAATGTAAGTTTCGTCGGTTTTTAACGTCAAAGTTCCCAGGCGCATCAGGAAATAACGCTCCCTCTCCTGAAATTGTGGGCCTAATCTGTTCCAGACACGATAATCCTAGTGAGCAAATATTCTTCACTGAGAGCGATGTACTCTTTCTGAAGAATTTATTTACAAGATCTTGGTGTTGTGACTGGGTAGGGATTTTGAGTAAAGTTATCCAGCTGGCTGCCTAAATTGTATCACAGTGGAGTGTCAGCTAGACCTATGTCAACGAGGAAATTAGTCAAAGCGTATTGACCGTCACGATTCGCAAAGTTGATAGGGGGCTATATATTATCCAATTCTTTTGAAGAATTCCTATGTGTGTGTGTGTGTGTGTGTATATAT
>NW_004797438.1:31690-34010 GCF_000002075.1 Aplysia californica
CAGCACCAGCACCAGCAGCAACAGCAGCAACAGCAGCAACAGCAGCAACAGCAGCACCAGCAGCAGCAGCAGGCCAAGCAAACGCCCTATTTCTTTTTTTCTTTTTCTTAGAGCATAACAATTCTTACCACGTTGGCACATTTTTACGTATCTTACAAACACCGTCACTAAAATATCAGGACACGGGACAAAAAAATCTCGTGACGTGCCTCGTTGAGGCAGTTTTAACTTATTTTAAGAACACAGATTCGAAATTTAATTTGTTTTGTAAGCTACAGTTGCCTATATAATTGACTAAGCCGTTGTATAAATAAAAGAAATATAGGAATGTTACGCCCTCATTGACACAATTTTGATCATTCAGGAATAGGTTGTAGTTATCTGTATTATTGACTGGGATGCTGAACAAAACGTGGCGTCGGTGGCCTAGTGGTTAGGCTCTCGGACTCGCAACCGTAAGGTCGTGGGTTCGAATCCCGTCAGGGGCCCGACGTTGTGTCCTAGGGAAAGGCACTTTGCACAAATTTTCCTCACTTCAGCCAGGTGGAAATGGGTACCCAGCTATAGACAGTGAAAGATCTTGTCAGTTTGATAGTGTTTGAGCGCGTGAAATCCCCAGCTTGCACTGTATGCTTCCGCGGAAGCTGAGAATGTTTCTGGGTGTTCTCATGGGGGTCTGCTAGGGTAATAATACATTTAGTTGTAAAGCGCATAGAGCATGCTCTTGAGCGCTATATAAATGCAATTATTATTATTATTATTATTATTATTATTATTATTATTATTATTATTATTATTATTATTATTATTATTATTATTATAATAAAAATCAGATAAAGGCATGTTCACGCACTCATTGACACACATTTGGATTATTTAGGAGGCAGGTTTCTGGTCCTGCCGGTCAGGACCAGCCCACGCTGGGAGCGATACAACATTCCAGCAAAAAGACCGAGATGCTAAATACCGGTACAAATTTGCCCTCCTTGGCTATCGAACTCGGATCTCCTGAGTGTGACAGCTAAGCACCTAACTGCTACACCACAGGCGCTAGTGGTATCTGTTTGTGAGTGTATGTGAAAGAGGAGGGGGGGGGGAGATAAGGGAGACAGAAAGAGAGAGAGAGAGAGAGAGAGAGAGAGAGAGAGAGAGAGAGAGAGAGAGAGAGAAAGAAAGATCGCTACACAGGACAAAAGACAACATTTATATTGTTGTACGTTGACTTTCACATCTTATTAAGGAAAGCTGAAAACCGAGAGGAGCTAAGGAGAAGCTAGCTGCTAAATCTGCACTTTTACTACTACTACTACTACTACTACTACTACTACTACTACTACTACTACTACTACTTCTAGTAAGCAGTAACTAATAGCAGTAGTAGTAGCAGTAGCAGCAGCAGTAGTAGTAGTAGTAGTAGTGGTAGTAGTAGTTGTAGTAGTAGTAGGAGGAGGAGGAGGAGGAAACTATCATCATCATCATCCGGTGCCTTGCCGACTGGCGTATGCGATCATGGACCTCCACTTCCTGTCTTTCGATGCAGCAATGGTGTTTGTTGTTCTTGCTGCTCCCAGCCATGTTGTCATCTTGTCCAGTATCTTTTCCCTCTGTCTGCCTCTGCCTCTCTTTCCATCAAACTTTCCTGTTGTTACAATATTATTCTCTAATGCTTTTTCCGCATTGTGTGTCCGAAGAAATTTGCCTGTCGTTTTCTTATATTCGTGATAAGTTGTTTTCTATAATTTATTTGCTTCAACCAGGACTTCTTCATTTGTTTTTCTAGCTGTCCATGGGATACGTAGCATGCGTCCTATGAACCACAACTCTCTCGCTACAATTGTTCTTTCCAGCTGTTTATTGATTGTCCACGCTTCGCACCCGTATAATAGGATGGGCTCGATGTAACCTTTAAGTACTCTTTTCCTCGTTTCAGTGACAGATTGATGTTTGTTAGTATCTGTTTCATCTTGTGGAAGGTTGTTTTGGCTTGGCAAAAGCGGCTTTTAATTTCGGAGTGACATCTACCATCTGAAGATATAATGGTCCCCAACTATTTAAAATGTTGTACTTGCTTGAGGGTGGTATCATTGATTTTGATATTGCTTTCTGCTTATCACCATCGTTTCGGTTTTCTTGATGTTTAGGCTTAAGCCCATGTTGTCACTCTCTTGTACGATGACATTTAATAGATTCTGCAGGTGTTCTTCATCTTCTTCCTCGACCAGATAGCATTTCTTCTATGTGTCTCTTGATATTTTCACTATACAGGGAGAGCAAGTCTGGAGAAAGTACACATCCTTGCCTGACTCCTCTTTTAATCTGT
>NW_004797438.1:35737-38665 GCF_000002075.1 Aplysia californica
TCACATAAACCCATGATGTTAACATTCATTCTCTTCATTTCTTTCTTGATGTTGTCCAGTTTTCCTTTCTCTAGCAATGT
The DNA here is from genome assembly GCF_000002075.1 of Aplysia californica. Taxonomy (NCBI): domain Eukaryota; kingdom Metazoa; phylum Mollusca; class Gastropoda; order Aplysiida; family Aplysiidae; genus Aplysia; species Aplysia californica. The sequence continues at coordinate 35,818 of NW_004797438.1, forward strand.
TCTCACATAGGTAGCATAATTTGTACAGCGCTTATTCCCGCTCGACAGCAAGCTCTAGGCGCTTTACACTATATTATCACCCAAGCAGACTATAGAACACTCAGAAATATTCTCAGCTTCCCGGCAAACATACAGTGCAAGCAGCTGATGAATTGCAAGTAGTTGATGAATCACTCAACCCCCCCCCCCCCCAACCCCCTTCCACGGATGAAATGAGGAACATTCGTGTAAAGTGCTTTTCCCAAGGGAATTCGAACCCACGACCTTACGGCTGCTGCGAGTCTGAGAGCCTAACCCCTAGGGCACCGACAACAGTGCATGTAGTGGCCCACTGGTCGGCCACACTATGATGGTCTAGGTGAAGGTGAATAATTAATGTTTTAGGTCCCCATCGGTACAATGTAGTCATTTGGGAGGCGAACTCTGCTTCCTTCCTACCGGTCAGGACCAGCCAGGGTGGATAGGAGTAGGATAAAACATCCCAACACACAGATAGAAATACTGAATAATCTGTTAAAAAAAACACTTCACCTCTTAAATATTGAAAATGTTGTTTAAAAAAACCCACACCATTTCAGCTCTTAAATTCTGAATTTTTTTCTTCTAACAAATCACTTAACCTCTGGGGAATCGAACCCATGTCTCAGTGGGTGGTTGGTGAGTGCTCTGGTGTTGTTTACTCCTTCTTTCCTATCAAATATATCTATCGTCCTTATCTCTCCCCCTTTATTGTGTACGTTACAGCATTGTAATAACTCGAAATCTTCTGCATTTATATGACCTAATTGTATTGCTAGTGCCGAAAAACTCGTATCAAAACAAAACAAACCCATTTTTTCTGCGAATAATGGCAAATAGCCAATAAACCACTCCACCAATGACACAGTTACCTCATAGGAGAAGTACAAGACTAAGTGAAACTATAATACATTACATTATTAATTTTGTCTGGCTACTAATTCAGGGAAAGGGGGGGGGAGCAATGCCACTAGAACAATCGGACAAGTGTAATATATACATCAATCAACCAACCGGTTTACTTTGTTATCGATCAATCGACATATTAATTGGGCGATTACATAAATGAGTTGCGCTAATGTGCTTGTCTATCCCAAAGTGACCTGGAGGCGCATAGTAGAGTCTGAAATGAAGTCCTGGAACCATTCGTGGGGGACGTTGACCAAGATGGTCCAAAACAGACAGAGCTGGAGATCCTTTGTTGCTGCCCTAAACGCTAGATGGCGTAACAGGTAGTAAGTAAGTAAGTAAGTGCTTCTCTTTACTTCAAATCAAACGTTGCAGTGAAATCAGTCACGAATAAAAATTATGAAATCAAGGAAACAGATCGCTAGTTGGGTAATTTTGGTCCTTTTTTATTTCTTTTCTTTTTTTTTCTTCTTTTGCTTAACGCCTGTAGAGTCCATTAAAAACACGTTTCTGTGAGGATTTTGCTGAAAAGCATTGAATAAAAGGCACAAACACAAAAAATGTAAATTTGTAGTTCCCAAAGACACCCATGCCTTGGGAGACACCCAACTTTGGAGGCCATTTTCTCGCTGATTTCGCCTCTGACATCTAGCGACCTCAACCTCTTTCAATCACAGATATCTCAACTTCTAGATAGATTTGTGTTTCAGAAACACAAGATAAATGATGCTACCAAAAACTCCATATGCCACAAAACTGATGAGCCCCTGATTCCACCGTGTCGTGATACATACGTGTGTGAACGGGGCGACGAAAAATCAGGCACTTGTCAAAATAATTAAATCGACGAAACCCTTTTTCCTTCGTTTGGGCTATTTATAAATCAAATTTTTTTTTGTGGTTTTTGTTTTTATTTTGTTCTGGGCTCAATACCATAATTTCTGTATGGGTTTTTAAAAGACAAGTTAGTCAAAGGTACAACAAACAATATGCATTTGCAGTTTCTCAGCACGCTGACGTTTTGAAAACTACCAAACTTGGGAGAACACTTTCTCGCTACTTCTACCTCTGACATCAGGCATCCCCATCTCCTTCATTCACAAATATCTCGACTTTTATTCAAGATAGATAGATGCATATTTATTTTCACCAAATGCGAGGCAAATACACACGCTTTGAAATGATACCAGTAACTATAATAATAAGCTCAAAATTTGAAGAGCATTTTATTTCTCACCGGTGTGGCACATTTACAACTTTGCAGTGCATACATGTACCTTTTTTAAAATGTCATTCTTCGTTCGACGTCATTTTCAATACACTGTTCACCCTGGAATCTCTTGAGGTCTACTGTTTAGACATGGTCGTTTTTATTTTGGGAAGGGAAACAAGTTATTTAGAGAGCATTTTCAGTTTTTACGTAGCTCCATCTGAGGAGCTGCAGACAGGATAAAAACAGCAGTAAGTCAGAGTTTCTGTAGTTTTATTTATTGTGGGTGACTTTTACTGCACAATTCCGAAAGGCACAAAAAGTTCACCTCCATCTATCTAACAGTGGGGACACGTATTTCATTTCAAATATATTTAGTGCTGACCTAAACAGGTTTGGAAAAATCCCCCGCCCCCACATTTCTCTCTCCCTCCCTCTCTCTCTCTCTCTCTCTCTCTCTCTCTCTCTCTCTCTCTCTTTGTCTCTCTTATTCTCCCTCTAACTTCCTCGCTCTCTTCCTCTTGTCCGGTCAGTTTGTCTGTCTGTCAGTCTGCCTGTCTGATCTGTCTGTCTGTCTGTCTGTCTGTCTGGCTGTCTGTCTGTCTGTCTGTTTCTTTCCTTCTTTCTCTCTCTCCCCCCCCCCCTCCTCTCTCTCTCTCTCCCTCTCTCTTTCCCTCTCTCTCTCTTTCTCTCTCTCTCTCTCTCTCTCTC
>NW_004797438.1:41715-42807 GCF_000002075.1 Aplysia californica
CTATCTATTATTATTATTCTTAGGACGCTGAACATTTTTAACGCGTCCTTCGTAACGTTCAATGGCCACCCAAAACACAAGGACTCGACACACAACTAGCTTAGTTCTTCAATCCACACACATTGTACGTCTTTCTGTGTGGATTGGCTACTAGAAATAATAGGGAGATGGATGGGGTGTCCAACTGACAGCGTTTGTGGAGTTTACAAATCCTGAACGGTGAAAATGGGGCTTGCTACTGAACTAATTGAATGGCATTGGGGAAATGTTCACGCTTTTCAAAACGATCGAGGAATCACGAACACATTGCCATCCTCTGATCCATGCCAGCCTCGCAAACAGGAAATTATGATCCTGGCGTAGGTTAAAATTTTCGTTGTGGATGCAGACTGTTGAGGTAAAATACAGGGTACGGATGGCGGGTCGGGTCGGGTCTGGTCGATCGCCCGACTCATCGTCTGAAAACAAACACGTTTGCTTTTTAGGCGACAAGTCGAGTGCGATCGGTTTGTGCCACGATAGCCGCTTTGCGCCCTCAATCTGGCTAGCAAACCGACCTGACCGGACCCGATCTGACCCGATCCCCCAAAGGGCACCCCGTATTAGGAAGTCCTGGCTGCAGATATCGTCAACGGAAAGACGTCTCGTGAGACTGAGCTACTAAATTTTACACCCTTGTGACTTTTACAGGGGTTGGAATAGTCCGTGTTCAACATGAACGGGCATTTTTGTGTGGAAGTTTTAACATTTTGATTCTCGATTCGATCCAAACTGACACCAGAACATCTCTTCACATGACTCCACAGAAGGCCTTAAGGCACTTAAGCATTTTTTGTGCCTTGTGCACCCCACTACACAAATGGGGACAATGCTAAAAATGGGTTGTTTTTATGCGCTTTATAGAGAAAAACTCTTCTGTTGAATTATCTTAAATGTACATCAGCTAAATTCCTTTTGCCTTCCAAATACCGTGTTCAAATTTGAAATGCAAAGGAGAAAAACGTTTAACGAAAAAAGTTGTAACATTTATAGACCACCCTGTATTCTTCTCCGATCTTCACTTTGTGAAGGAAGCGTGCAACACCCCTCCCT
>NW_004797438.1:46462-48011 GCF_000002075.1 Aplysia californica
AAAAAAATAAAATAAAATAAGAATAAAAACACCAAAAATAGAAGGAGAAAAAAGTTGTTGTTTTTTAAATTTTTGTAGAGGTTTTACGGCGCTCGCAACTGCATAAAGTCATTTGAGCGCCAGAAGATTAGAGGTGTTACAAGAGAGTAACAAACATAAAAAAGAAAAAGGGGAGATAAGGACGGTAGATGTTTCATAGGAGAGAAGAAGCAAACCAAACCAGAGCACCCGCCAACCACCCACGAAGAAAAAAGAAAAGACACCCCCCCCTAAAAAAGCAAGAAACAAAAAAACAACAACCTACAACCTCTCCCCAAACACCTCCTATCAACTGAACTTTCTCCCAGAATCAAAAGTAGATATTATACCTTGACATCTCTTCCGAGCCAAGTCCGTATCCAATTTTGTTTTTTTTTTAACACAAAAAAAATTGTTTTTACTTTTTGAAATTATCATTCTATCTAGCTTCTTCCAGCACTGATGCAACTGTGCTTTGGGGTTCTCGTCAAAGAGAACTCAAACTGCAAGTTGTGATAGGGAGGGGACACGACGTTACAGTGGGTAGTTGACGGGTGCTCTGGTTTGGTTTGCTTCTTCTTTCCTATGAAACATCTATCGTCCTTATCTCCCCTTATGTTATGTTACTCTCTTGTAACACCTCTAATCTTCTGGCGCTCATATGACCGTACGCAGTTTCGATCGCCGTAAAACCTCTACTAAAACTAAATCGCCGTTACACTCAGAAGGACTGAGTTCGATTTCCAAGCATGTAAGTTTTCAGAAAGATCAAATGATATCTTTGTCAGTCTGCTGATAGGTAGCTTCCAGTTCGGTCTGCCTGAAACGGGCCGCGTTCTAGAATTTCTGAATTGACGTTGGGGGGAAAAGCGGGGTGGGGGGGGTTGCAATTAGTTCTTTTTTAACCCTATTCATACGCCCTGGAGTCATTTCGTACCCCCGAGGTTGAATTCTTCACATAGTAGAATACTTCTAGTACGAAGACCTCTTTGAAACTTTCAGTATTTCTCTAAAAATAATTTTGACAGACTGCTATGCAAAGCGTACCGATCGGATTAATCCAGTATTTTCTTTTTGGAAAGTGTTGGCACAGTGTTCCCCCACGTCGTATGGATACAATAGTAAATTTCGATATACGGACAGTGTTTAAAAAATAGTGTAACTCATATACTTAAGGAAAAGCAACAAACGAACATAAGACAAAAATACAAATGAAAAAGAAGGCAGGCAGACATGCAAACTGACAGACAGACAAACAGACAGAAACAGTCTGAGAGACAAACAGTCTGACAGACAGACATATATGCAGACAAACAGTCTGACAGAGCACAGACAGACAGGCAGACGAAAAGTCTGACAGACATAGAGACGTGAAGACAAACAGACAGATAGATAGGCAGACAAACAGTCTGACAGACAGACAGACAGACAGACAGACAGACAGACAAAAAGTCTAACAGACAGACAGTCTGGCAGACATAGAGACGTGAAGACATACAGACAGGTAGACAAACAGACAGGTAGAGAAACA
>NW_004797438.1:48177-50639 GCF_000002075.1 Aplysia californica
TCAGGGAGTCAGTAGTATTAGTACATGTACATGTATGTGACTGAGTTATATTATTATTATTGGTTCAAATCCGTCCAAAGATCCGGAGTTTAGATTCCAAACTGCAGTGTTTTATCGCTTTATGGATGGTGTCCAGCCCCTGGCCTCATAAGACTAAGAGAGTTTAGTTGGGGGAACAATTTTGAGAAATCACTACTCATTAAAACACAAAACGTTATTTTTTAAATTTTTTTTACTGTCATGTTCGGAAAAGCGCTGATTGTTGAAATTGCTTCTGCCTCCATATCTGAAATTGTTCCCTGTGGTAAAAAAGCAAAACAAAACTAAACAGAAACAGAAAGACATCAAAATATTGAGAACAAACAATTAGATTCTAAACGCTGCGAGATTACATTTCAAAGGTACATTATTCATTCCACGAATTGATATTGATTGACGCTATGAAATGAGTACACGGGAAAACACCGGGAAAGCAGACTAATTACATCTAAGGTTATTGGCTTTTTTTCTGGAAATGGAAATTAATGTTGTTGGGGGTGTCTGGATCGCTTAGTGACGTAAGACAAAGGACAGAAAGCAATTTAATTTATTTTACGCCCCCATGGATATAAGAAAAGAAATCCGCCCCCCCCAAAAAAAAAACAAAAAAAATTTTTTTTTTTAAATTCCCCTCCTCCACGACTAAAACAGATCAACAAAAAACAAAACAAAACAAAGAACACTCCAAAAAGTATAACTATCCTACTCATTATGTATGATTTATGTTTCCGTAACCTTTTCCTCCATTCTATTTTAAAGGTATTGTAAAGAGATAAATAACGATGGGATCAATACTGATTAGTTTGGTAAATCGCTAAAAGTGGACTTTGAATACAGTCTGAAAAAGGAAAGGGGAAGTTATCGTTCTGATGTAGGCAGATTTCAAAGAGTTTTGTTTTTTTCTTCTTTCTTTTTTTGTAAGTGTTTTACGGCGCTCGCAACAGCATAAGGTTATATGAGCGCGTGGGACGCATTAATCATTAAACATTTTCAGTTGGTAGGAAATTTTGAATTTTTGCCCAGGTGGCGGCCAAAGCCTACTCTTATCGATTTTGGACCATCGAGGGTTTTTAACGTGTGTAACATGCACACGGGACCTCCGAGATATTTTCGCTCTTATGTGAGATGATTAGGAGTTAGATCTTACGTACCATAAGACCAGTGATGTGGCTGAAAAACAGCTGCAGTAAAAACGAGCCATTGAGTAAGAAAGGCTGCAGAAAGAGTCAGGAGCCCAGTGTAGGGGGACAAAGGAGGTGAGGGCTGGGGCAGAAAAAGGAGATGAACGCAGACGACATAACATTGCTAATGAGCAGGACAGAATGTCAAAGGGAAAAAAATTAGAGAAGAAAATTTCCCGTCGCAATCCGGATTCGAAGCCGGGTCCTATTGAATAAGAGGCGAACACCTTAACCTCCAGACAATGAGAGCCCCCTCCCTGCTTTAGTTTGAGACGTTAAACACTGGCGATAAAAAAAAAGAATTATTGTGTTCAAAATCTAGTCTTTTGAGTCTTTACCATGGTGAACTGCTGTACTACAGTTCACTATATTATGGTCTTTACAGGTTTCCTTCCTCATCAGTAACAATAAGTAGTTTAAAAGCCATGTTATGTTGTAAAAATAACAGTTTGGTGCCTGGATTAGTACAGTTCCCAGCACCAACGTAACTCCCCCCCAACAAGAATAATTTTTTTCTTTTTTTTTTTTTTAATTGGCATTTTGTCCCAACCACGCTGCAGATTTTATCGATTCTGTTTTCTATGAAGTGTACGTGTTTGTTTTACAAAACCCGCAATAACATCTGATTATTCTCACACAAAAAAGACGGAAGGTTTACCTCAATATCACAGAAATGGAGCCCATCCATGCTCCGCGCGTTTTTGCCGTTCCCTGGACATTCAACATTAACGGGAAAAAACTGACTTTGACTGTCCTGGCAACAGAAGAAACGTGCGGAGCATGCCGATAGCTTGATTTCTCTGACGCTGAGTTAAACCAGCCATCTTTCTTGGGTGACAATAATCAAATGTTATTGTGGGTTTTTTTTTTTATAAACAAAGACCTAAACATAAAGAATTGAAAAAATCCACAATGTGGTCAAGGAAAAATACTATCTGGGGGTTTCAAGGTTGAAGCACCCGTACCAAAGTGTTTTGTTTTTACAACACCACCTACTTTTTTTTAAAAATTCCACTTAGTATGACTCATATTAAAGGAAAAGCGTAACGACTCAAAAGGCACGATTCTTTTAACACAATCAAGAAGTGGTACCTTTGTTTTGATCGCCAGCACGTGTATGTTACGACGCGGTAGAATCAGACGCTCGTCATCTTTTAGGCCTACCGAGTTATTGATATTGTCTTAAAGCTTGTCCTTTTGTCTTGCCTTTGATGAGGAATTTTAATCATCAGCTGAAACAGG
>NW_004797438.1:51033-51636 GCF_000002075.1 Aplysia californica
AAAAGAAGGAGGAGAGATAAGGAAGATAGCTGTTTAGAGGAAAGAAGGAGCAAACCACACCAGAGCACCCGCCAACCACCCACTCCTCTTACTTCTTTTGTATGTTTGTCACACTCTTGTGAACTACTATTTCTAAGGTACCTTGATAGCCGAAGAAGACTTTATGATGTTGGAGCTAGAGAGATGAGCAGAGTAAGCCTGATTATCGTTTGGACTTCTCTGCTGACATCCACCCCTTGTCGCTTATATGACCTGACGCAGTAACGAGCGCCGTGAAACCTTACTAAATCTAAAATAAAAAGAGGACAAACAGACAGACAGATTAAGAAGAACAAGGTCTGCAATCAGAGGCAAAGCGTCTATATAATCAAATAATCACTGCTTCCCTTCCTAATTTTGAAACATTGTTGCAGTCAAATTCACCCATATACGTAAATCTCATAAATTAAATGTAAAAAGACGTTCATAATCACCAATGAACAATAGACTATGCCTAACCTTCAAAACCGTTTCATTGCCACAGAAATAGCCTGTTGGCCCCTATCGGGCCACTCCATAAGCAGTCACAAGCTTTGATTAAGTAAGCTTAAAGTGAGACTGGAA
>NW_004797438.1:55181-56287 GCF_000002075.1 Aplysia californica
GAGGGGTAGTATCTCCGTCCGTCTGAAGAAATATGCCGTTTTTTCACTCAGTTCAGGCTAGCACTTGATTGAAGACAGGGTCGAAGAAAGTCACATCCTACACGATCAAATATTGTTGATGATGGGAGCGATAAACACTTACAATTATTACATAACACATGCATTATCTCATCTATCTTTCCCACCTAAGCACACGGTCAAGCAGTCTATCTCAGCGCGCATATATGACTTTATGCAGTTGCGAGCGCCGTAAAAACTCACACAAAACAAGCAAAAGCAATCTCATTTGGACAACTCTTTTCCCTAATCAGTAATTAATGTCATTGCATACTCACGAATTCTCTGAGCCACCAACTCCAGAAGATGAAGATTTCTGCTGATGAGGCAGATGTTCAAACCCTTTTCTGCCAACTGGGAAGAAAAATGACATACACTTTATAATGTATATTTAATTGATAAGTGAGTAGCGCTCCCTCTACCTTCCCCAATAGACAAAATGTGTCATTTTAACAGGCGGTCTTCTTCAACTCTATCAGATATTGGGTGCTACTCAGTGGCGACAGGGTGTGTTCACTTTTTAATTCTTCCTTCTTAACTATCTTGTAAAGTACAGTATTCATATGACCTGGGAGAATGCATTAGAATATCATTGAGTATGTATCTAGCTCTAGATTATTACTGTTCATATTGCTGCTCATTTATATTATCCATGTGATTGTAAGCCTGCGCGTGTGTGCATGCGTGTGTGCCAGGATCTGGACAATAGACATGTATTTTATCTTATTTTATCTTATCTTATCTTAGTAGGAAACAGCATCTCAGCAGACAGACTGGGGTACTGAACTTAAATCCTCAATGAAAAACAAAAACCACCACCCCCCTCCCCCCCTTAAAAAAAACAACCCAACTTTCCTATAATTCATAATAAATGAGATGAACAATATAGGATTTTTTTTTAAACGAAATGCTTACAGCAAAATATTAATATCTATATCAATTACTTTTTTTTAGCCTTTAGCTATTATTTCTGTTGCTGTAATGCTATTATTCTGTACATTTTGTCACGGTCTTTTAGCTAAAACATGACTGTTATTAATAACTTGACA
>NW_004797438.1:59276-60950 GCF_000002075.1 Aplysia californica
AATGTTTGATTGCGGATTTTAAGACTCCTTACTATGCTTGTTATATGTGTGAAATTTGGTAAAATTCGGTCCAGTAATAAGCGAGATAGCCTCCAGGTGCTTTTAAAAGCTGCAGTTACTGAAATAATCATTTTTAACCGTGTTTGGAGACGAAGCCTTCTCTTATCGATTTTAGGACCACCAATGAATCTTTAACGTGCGCAACTTGCAAACGGGACCTCTGAGATTTTTTTTCACTCTTACCCGAGAATGTTAGGTGAAAGACAGCAGTGAAAAGGAGCCAAGGAGTAGCAGTAGAAAGGTGGTAGAAAGAGTAAAGAGCCCAAAGGAGTGGGGGGAGGGGGGGGGCAGAAAGAGGAGAAGAAAGCAGACGACAGAACATGATTAAAGAGCTGGTAAGATGAAAGGTCAAATTTTTTTTTATTTAAAAGGAAATTTCCGTCGCTATCAGGTTTTGAACCTGGGACCTATTGAAAGAGAGGCGAACACAGTAATCTCTTGACCACGAGAGCCCCCAGTGAGTGAGTGAGTGAGTGAGTGAGTGAGTGAGTGAGTGAGTGAGTGAGTGAGTGAGTGAATGAGTGAGTGAGTGAGTGAATGATTGAGTGAGTAAGTGAGAAAACGAAAGATTGCGAGAATGAAGGAAAGAATTAGTAGCAAAGCAGAAGAATAAAATAAAGTATAAAAGACGAAGTGATAGAAAATGTGGGTTCACTGGTTAAGTGATTTGGTGAGCTTGGAACTCTGATTAATATCTAACTGTTATACACAAGGGTTTCCAGAACAAATAGTACAATCTACGATCACTGAGTGGAAATATTGATTTGTGTTCGCTTTCGCGTAGTCATATCCCTCTTTTTCTTTGTTTCTTTTTTTTTTCAATTGCCTTTCGGATAGAGGAAAAATCAAAACCTTTTTGGATTGAGATAAAAGCACAAATAAAACTCATCGGCAGCACACAAGAACGTTGCTTCTATTACGTGTTAAACTGTTTCGCTTGGTCGGTATGGGTGTTGTAGAAACTGGCGGAGGGGGCTCTTGTGGCCTAGAGGTTAAGGTGTTCGCCTCTCATTCAAAGGTCCTGGGTTCGAATCCGAGTAACTTTCCTCTCTAAAATTGTCTCCTTTCATCTCATTTCCTGCTCTCTAGCAATTTTCTGTCGTCTGCTTTCGTCTCCACTTTCTGCCTCCCCCTCCCTTCACCTCCATTGCTCCCTCCTCTAGGCTCCTGACTCTTTCTACTGCTACTCCTCGGCTCCTTCTCACTGCTGTCTTTCATTCATATCCCTGATTTTATGATAGGTAAGATCTAACAACTAGCCTTCTCGGATAACGTCGAAAAATCTCGGAGGTCTCATGAGCAAGTTGCGCACTTTAAAGATCCCTTGGTGGTCCTAATATCGATAAGACTAGGCTTCGGCAGCCATCCGGGAAAAATTCAAAATTTCCTACAAACTGAAAAGTGTTTAATGTATCCCGAGCGCTCATAGATCTATAACCCTATGCAGTTGCGAGCGCCGTAAAGAGACTTACCAAAAAACAACAACGAACAAACAAAACAAAAAAACTAATAACTTATTGAACTTGTTATAGTATGTGCGCTTTTGTGTAAAGGTTTTTAGATATATACATATATGTGTGTGTGTGGGTGTGTGTGTGGGTGTATGTGTGTGTG
>NW_004797438.1:63094-65080 GCF_000002075.1 Aplysia californica
CTCAGACATTATTAACGTCTTTGGGAGGCGGGATGATTGGACCCTGCCTCTTACTAGGTGTGTATGGCTGGATTTGAGCGTGGGTGAGAATTTGTGTTCTTGCTTTAGTATGTATGTGACGTTATCATCATCATCTTCGACAAACGTGTCAACAGCAACAACAACAACATCATTAACAACAACAACAACAACAACAACAACAACAACAACAAATAGAACAACAACAATAAAAACAACCACTACTACAAAAGCAATAAAAACAACAACACCAACACCAACGACAACAACAACAACTAGAACAACAACAATAAAAGCAACAACAACAGCAAAAACAACAATAACAACACTATAACAGTTACAAAAATAGCAACTACGACATTTTCCACACACCAAGGCAGGTGAAGAGAAGGATTCATTAGGAAAAAAAATGTGGTTTATAATATAAAATGTTTATAATTATATTTTATCTTTCTTACCTGTAGGGCAAACTGAAGACCTATTCCGTTCGTTGAACCAGTCACAACTGAGGAACGAACAGAAATATTGATAAAGATTTTTAAAAAGGATTTTAAAAAACCCATTGCACTATTGTAGTTTCTGACGGATTTGTATCGTTTAACACCCCTTTAACACCACTTCTAATACTGCTAGGATATTCAGAAGGCGGGGGCTAATATACTTTTTTTTTCTTTTACTAAAAATGAAGAGTACATGACAAGGTCATAGAGTTTAACCCTATCTGTACGTCGTGTTTTACTATCGTATCCATACGAAGTGGGGAACTCTGTGCCACCACTTTCCAAAGAGGAAATTTATTCGTTAATCCGATCCGTACGCTTTGCATAGCAGTCTGTCAAAATGATTTTTTTGAGAAATACTGAAAGTTTCAAAGAGATCTTCGCACTAGACGTATTCTAAAATGTGAAGAATACAACCTCGGGGGTACAAAATGACCCCAGGCGTACGGATAGGGTTTAAAAAATGAGCGCCCAAATACAGGACGGAAAGAAACGACCTTCGTCTTTTGCATCGAGCAGGCAGTTGTGAGAGCCGAAAGGGAAGTAGCCCAAATTTAATTCAATTCAGATTAGGAGTCCACTGTTGTTGCCCCTTGGGTACTCAGTTGGGAGGTCAACACACCTTCGCCATTTCGTAAATTGTACATACAGTATTTTTTTCTCATGAATGTGAATAACACCCATTCGACTTTCAACTGCTTGCTCTGGGGTTGTTGTTTTATTATTAAACCAAAAACAAACAAACAAACAACAACAACAACAACAACAACAACAACAACAACAACAACAACAACAACAACAACAACAACAACAAAACAGCTGTGATTCGTGTCTCGGTCTCTCTGTACTTCTGGAGTACGCATGACCTTCGCCCTTCTACTTACTTCTGACGACTGTTTGTAAAGTTTGATTGGGTTAATAATAGCCTTATGAGAGAGGTGTAGTTGTAGTTGAAGATGCATTTCACTTTGGTGGTTGTGTTCAAGCTTTACCTATCAAAGGACATTATTTCTTCCATTCTCCCCAACTCAGTCCACTGATAAATATCGACAATTTGTTATCATGAAAAAAATGATAGGCTGTCTGTATATTCTATACTATTTTATTAAGGAAACTATGGTTAACTTTAATAAAAACAAAACTTTAAATTACCAGTACAGTTATTGACATATCTGTTTTTTATGCTTTTTGTTGTATTGAAAGGAAGTATCTCGTAATTGTAACATGCGTATGAATTACATTATGATATGGGCCAAAGGTCTTAAATAATTAATAAATGACCTACCCACATATTCACAGCCTTTTGTAACTCACTTAGTTGTATACACCAGTAAACATGAGGGAATTTTAATCCGGGAGAGGGAAAAGGTAAGCAAAACAAGAAGGATGAACAGTTCCCCCTCTGCCCCACAAGTTTTCCCTTGTCTCTCATCCGTCTCTCTCTCTCTCTCCCTGTCTCTCTCTCTCT
>NW_004797438.1:66362-67668 GCF_000002075.1 Aplysia californica
TGTGTGTGTGTGTGTGTGTTTGTGAGTGTCTTGGGAGTGTCTTTTTCTTGTTTTCTGAATCAGTGTGCTTTACAAATCAATGCATGTAACCTATTCATGTCCTACTCTGTAAAAAAAAAAAACTGTAAAATACGCTGACTCACTTTAAACTACTATGAAAATCAGTGTTGATGCGTATACATCTAGGCTACTCAGAAAGCTTAGGTATACATTTAATCTAACTTACTCTTGCAATTTGTTGTTTCTTTTTAGTAATTTGCGATTGTTATTATGTCTTAATATGATCGATCGAAAAATAAATAAATATAATCCTCGTAGATTAATTCATAGTTGCTTTATTTAGGGGGTAGGAAGGGGGATGAGGGGAGGGGACGGATCGAGGAGGACCGATGGTGTTTCTTTTCTAAGCTAATCAGATCTTGACCATCTCTTCTCTTCGAGTCATCTGATCAAAATTAATATCACCATAATTGTTGAGTTGGAATATTTTTCTGAACCTACAAGTTATTTTCTTTGCTCCAGGTACCAAGTATTCAAGAACCTGAACTGTGCTGTAATTGGTTGTGAATATTTTCGACTACTCAGACATTATTAACGTCTTTGGGAGGCGGGATGATTGGACCCTGCCTCTTAGGTCGAGAATTAGGTCGAGATTTCTTAAATTCCAGTTTCCTAATCCCGTGTTATTGGCAGTATACATTCTGGAGAAACATTATTTCATTCGAAATTCACATTTTAAATGTTGAAAAAAAAACCCCAAAAAAACCCCCCAAAAAAAACACAACAACAACAACAACAACAACACAGTGTAGGTACAGTTGTTAAAGGAATACAACTGTGTTGTTGTTGTTGTTGTTGTTGTTGTTGTTGTTGCTGCTGTTGTTTTTGTTGTTGTTGTTGTTTTTGTTGTTGTTTTTGTTGTTGTTGTTGTTTTTGTTGTTGTTATTGTTGTTGTTGTGTTTTTCTCTCCTTTAAATTTTGCTTTCTGGGTTAAGTACATGTTTTTTCATCTCCTGCTATTAAATTTTGCTCTCTGGGTTAAATACATTTTAATAGCTTGCAGACAAAATAATATTATTGACACTCACCGGATATCCACGAGCTCCTTCGCCAGCCACTGCACAAAGGACACGGAAAGGTCAAGGACGGGACATCTTGCTGCCACAGGTACAGCCAATAGGAGGACTCCGAGGACTAGCAGTGTTTTCTTATATGGGCACGGTCCTGTGGGGGGAGATAGCTGCCTGTGTGTCTTTGGAGAGAGGGGGTAGGAAGAGAGGAGGAGGAGAAGGAAAGAGAGAGAAAG
>NW_004797438.1:69808-70988 GCF_000002075.1 Aplysia californica
CCAGGAGCTTGTCCATGTGCCTTATTGTTTCTGTCGGCTGTTTTAGCCTTTTCTGGCATGATTTAATCCTCCAAGAGTTTCCGCGTTAAAGGCCTTCAGAATTATTTAGATTATATTTTTAAACCCTAATCAGTAAAGACAGTGAAAATAAAATAAAAGCAACAGAAATGTGGTTTCTTAGGAGACTGTTAAGAGTATTGTGGAAGGAAAAGAAATCAAATGATGTAGTGCTTGATGAAGCCCACGTGAGACGCTCAATGTTAAAAATAATCAGGAAACGATAAATGAAGTTTTTGGGACACCTGAATAGACATAAATAAGGGTCTTGAACATCTAGCCTTCACTGGCAAAATTGAGGGCAAGCGAGGCAGGAGTAGGCACAGAACAACATACTTAGGGAACTTAAACAAATGGGTAACAGGAAAAGATCAGGGAAACGTAGCTTTTTTGAGAGCATCCGAGCAGAGGAATGAATGGAACACCATGATTGCCGATGTCTGTCACATATCTGGCACTGGATGATGATGAACCAGAGGATGGTTGGTGGGTGCTCTGGTGTGGTTTGCTGCTTCTTCTTTCCTATCAAACATCTACCTTCCTTATCTCCCCTTCTTCTTTTTATGTTTGTTACTCTCTTGTAACACCTGTAATCTTCTGGCACTCATATGACCTTATGCAGTTGTGAGCGCCGTAAAACCTCTACTAAAACAAAACAAACACTAATCTATATCATAGCCTGCTCACTTTCGTTTGTCTACGTTAAAAAAAAAAAAATTTTAATCTCGCTCATTGAATTTATTAATTTCCCAAAGCACATGATAACGTTGCAAGGTGCTGCGTAGGTCAGGGACTAAACAGAGATTTTCAATACATGTAGATCTATATACTTCTTTCAAAATAACTTTTTGTTTAAAAATCGTGATTTAATAATTTTGAAAAATTCTTCATTTGCGCCCCTTTGGCCCATTAACACCATCCCTTGGGTACATGCACGGGATCACAACAACAATTTATAATATAATTTACGATAACACATCCGACGAATTGATCTTTTCGAGATGTCGAAATCACGCGGCTCCAGCCACACTTCCGTGTTGGCTTGTAGATTTCATCCCAAGACCATCTAGACATCTCCACATGAGTTTTGAAAAGTAGGCCTACTCACCCGTCTACCACCCCC
>NW_004797438.1:72411-96895 GCF_000002075.1 Aplysia californica
ATATTTTAATTTTTCGTCGCCTTTGTAAGCCTGGTAAACAAACCACAGCCCCATTTGATCTACACAGCTAAAACAGCTTATAATATAACAGTGATTATAATATACCCTCGGAAAAAAGGAACTGTCCGTCTAATTTTGAAAAGGTTATATAATCGCGTTTACATTAATAATCCTGGTATATTATTTTAGCTTACCAAAGACGAAATTAACGATCTATGTAAGACTAGATCTAGTCTTTTAACAAAATATCAATTTATACACAAACAACTCTCGACAAGTAAGACCATCCCCACCCCCACCCTCAAATAACCCCCCCCCCCCTCCCCCACAACCGCAAAATGGGAGGAAAACTGCTTATAGCCTATTGCTTTCGAGCGTGATTTTAGTAACGAGTATTATTATGCCCGCAATCACGAAATCTTCTTGAATTGGCGAAGCTTAGCTTAGCAATTACGTGCAATTTTCCTCAAATCGCGTTTTGGCGTTTTTGGGAGGTGGTCTTCTTGTCGTGAGTTGTTTGTGTATAAATTGACGTTTGTTCGAAAACTAGTCTTACATTCGTTTCGTCTTTGAATAAGTTAGAATAATTTACCAGGATGGTTAATGTAACGTGATTATATTAAATTATAAACTTTTCAAAATTAGGCCTGAAATCTATGGACAGTTACTTTGTTCCGAGTATATATATATATATGATATTATGTATAAGTGTTGTTTTAGCCTCGGGGTAAAATTGAAGATTAGCAGACCACCTGCCGGGAATACTTTTTTTGCACTAAAAACTGTCTCAAACTATCATCCTCATCCGGTGCCTTGCCGACTGGCGTGGGCGATCATGGACCTCTACTTCCATCTGTCTTTCGATGCAGCAATGGTGTCTGTTGTTCTTGCTGCTCCCAGCCATGTTGTCATCTTGTCCAGTATCTTTTCCCTCTGTCTGCCTCTGCCTCTCTTTCCATCAAACTTTCCTGTTGTTACAATATTTTTTAATGCTTCTTTCCGCATTGTGTGTCCGAAGAAGTTTGCCTGTCGTTTTCTTATATTCGTGATACATGTAAGTTGTTTTCTATAATTTGCTTCAACCAGGACTTCATTTCTCAAACTATAGGCCTATCCAGATTTATGTATTATTTCTGTGACTTTAGCAGGGGGTTCTGCCCTGCACCCCCCATCTAGGTTTTTTAAACTTTCCCTCCCGTCTCACACTCAGCTACCAGTTGTCTATTTTCTGCTAAATATTGATACGCTGAACACGAATATCAACTTCATTTCCGTCGCAAAATAATAGTTTTTGAAATATTTGATTGTTTTTAACCGAGATCGACTTGCTTTGGACCAATCGGGGGGTTCCAGGGGGGCCGGCCCCACTGGGGTAAAGAAAATCTGGTTGGTTACAGGGGGGCGCCCCCCTGTTTTTACCTATAATCTGATATTTTACAGTTAGATTTGAAATTGTCTTGAAAATAATTGATTTGAGACAGTTTTAGTGGCTTTATGTGTGATCAGCAGTAAACAGTACAGCAGTTTGACCCCTGAAACAGTGCATCTGTGTGCGGGAGTGAAAGTAAAAATTTACCTATATCTACCCCTCCCACCCCCCCCCCTTTTTTTTTCTACTGGAGTAGATCTAGTGGTGGTCGGTGGTCTGCTTTTATGTTCAAAGAGGCCTAGCCTCTGACGCCGTCTCTCCCAAAACGAAGAGCTGCCGTGACCCCGTCAGCAGATACAGGTGAACAACAGAAGGTGAACACAATGATTGGTCTTAAACCTGTAAAGTTAGATAACGTGACGTAAATTTCGACATGCACCTTTCTCCCGGAAGTAAACAACCAAGGGTCTCAACTCTCAACTAACAATTTTAAAACAAGATGGCTGACAGAGAGGAACAAGTTGATCAGTTCGTTAACGTTACTGGAGTTGACGCTAATCGGGCTCGATTTTATCTGGAGTCGGCGGCATGGGATTTGCAAGTGAGTTTATGTCGTAAAACAGTAATAGAGTTAAAATTAGTGTCTTCTGTAAACTTTGTTATCAACTGCCATTCTGAGTTTCGATTTCTTTGTTGTCTGTGCGTACGGATTCTTCCAAGCAAAGCGTTTTGTTGTCGATTGTGCCAAGTCATATTATTACTAAAAATTAGACTATGATTTACTTAAAGTTATAAAGTGACCACGCTGTCAACAGAGGCGAAGGTGATGGTTTATAGCAGTATTTTTCTGTTCCAGAAGGTTCGATGTCAAAGTTGTTTTAGTTTTGAAAGTGGCTATTCTCACCCGCCCGGAAGTTCTCGCAAGATCAACTCCTCCCCTCTTCTCTCTCTCTCCGTCTCTTTCTGAATACTGTCTATCGGTGTGGACGATCAAATTGACCAAAACAAAGTTAAAAAATGATGTTAAAACACAAAAGTCTGACAAAAGTAAATAAATTTGGTTGTCTACAAAGATGCTACGGCTATTTAACTTTTCGAATCGAGCCGAACTACGCGGGTCGCCATTTTGTTTTGCCCGGAAATTCTCGCGCTACTCCTCTCTCTCTTTCTCTCTCTCCCTCCACTGCCCACAGACAAAATTGTACGCTTTTAGTAGGCTACAATTGTAATGGAACGTTTGTTCACGGCACAGAATTCTACAATTTTTCTGTTATCACAGTGTAGAATTCTGTGGTTTAGGGTGAACGCAAAATTTGGTGAACGCGCACCGGGTGAGAATAGCCACAAGACTCGCCTGCACTATTCTCACTCCGGGTAGGTGGCCTTTAGTTTTCAAATAAAAGGACAGTAGGTTCTAGAAGTCTAGAGAATAACACACTACACAGGTGAGCCTTTTGGCTATTCTCACCCTGTGTGCATTCACCATGATAGCCTAGGCCAACCAGTGTTGATCCAGTGTGATAACAGAAGTGTAGAATTGTGGGTGTTTTTTCGGTAGTTCCAACCCCCCCTAGACCTAGATTTAGATCTACACATAGATCTATATCTAGGTCTACGTTTGATGCGTGGCAAGCTAAGATATCAAACACTATCAAAACTGCAAAACATCAAATTATGGTGAAATCATGCCCCCCTGAAACCCCCCACCTTATTTTTATTAGGTCAGATGGGCAAGCTGAAACCCCCCCTACTCTTGGAGTTGGAGCCAAAGGAAGTGGCTATTCTCACCCGGGGTGAGAATAGAAATACGATCGACCTCTCACCCTGGGTGAGACTTGCCACCGTAGGCTATTCTCACCCAGTGTAAAACAAGACCTGTTTTTCCTAATTTCGGAATACTTTCTATCGATGTGGATGATCAAATGGATAAAGGCAAAGAAAAGATTACGTTATAGCACAAAAGTAAGCTAATTTTATCGACTACAAAGATGCTATATGGGTATTTCACTTTACGAATCGAGCCGAACAACGGGGGTCACCATTTTGTTTTGCCCAGAAGTTCTCGCAAGATCTACTCCTCCCCTCTTCTCTCTCTCTGTCTCTTTCTGAATACTGTCTATCGGTGTGGACGATCAAATTGACCAAAACAAAGTTAAAAAATGATGTTAAAACACAAAGTAAATTAATTTGGTTGTCTACAAAGATGCTACGGCTATTTAACTTTTCGAATCGAGCCGAACTACGCGGGTCGCCATTTTGTTTTGCCCGGAAGTTCTCGCACTTCTCCTCTCTCTCTCTCTCTTTCTCTCTCTCTCTCTCTCTCTCTCCACTGCCCACAGACAAAATTGTACGCTTTTAGTAGGCTAACAGTAGTTATGGAACGTTTGTTCACGGCACAGAATTCGACAATTTTTCTGTTATCACAGTGTAGAATTCTGTGGTTTAGGGTGAACGCAAAATTGGTTGGCCTAGATCTTGGCTAAAACGGTGAACGCGCACCGAGTGAGAATAGCCAAAAGACTCGCCTGGACTATTCTCACCCCGGGTGAGAAAAGAGGTGGCCGGGGCCAAAACCCACGAATAACAATGGCGGGGTGGGAACTACCAAAAAAGCGCCGAATTCTGTGGGGTGAACAAACGCTCCAGCGGTCTTGCTTGTGTATTATTAAAAGCATGCAATTTTGTGTGGGCAGTGAGAGAGAAAGAGAGAGAGAGAGGAGTAGCGTGAGAACTTCTGGGCAAAACAAAATGGCGACCCGTGTAGTTCGGCTCAATTCGAAAAGTTAAACGGAGTGTCTACGTACACGGTAACCAGGCACCTAGTCTCAGTATCTACGTACACGGTAACTGGGCACCTAATCTCACCTAGTCTCAGTATCTACGTACATGGTAACCGGAATGAAAATAAATCAATTTTAGTCCTGTGCTGTCACTTGCTGAAAAAAAAGAAATTCATACACAAACGTCTTGTCGGGCTCGCCATCGTGACCGGTCAGTGAACCTGTGCGGCCGCATCACATTGTGAGTACCGGTTGGGGTCACCAAAGTTCATTCAAAGTCTGTGCGCTGCGAAGTATAGAGTATAGGGCTCTGGAATGGGGGGGATTATTCATTTTTTTTAAAGTACAGTCCGTGAAGGGGTGGGGATGAAGGCAACACTGGATTACAAAAACTGAACTTGGAGTTCTGGACTACCCGGTTACCGTGTACGGGATAGAGACTACGTGCCCGGTTGCCGGCCGTGTACGTAGATATTGAGGCTATATGCCCGGTTATCGTGTACGTGACACTGAGACTATGTGCCCGGTTGCCGGTTACCGTGTACGTAGACACTGAGGCTAGGTGCCCAGTTACCGTGTACGTAGACACTCTGAAAGTTAAATAGCCGTAACATCTTTGTTGACGACCAAATTAATTTACTTTTGCGTTTTAACATCATTTTTTATTTTCGTTTTTATCAATTTGATAGCCCACACCGATAGGTCAGACAGTATTCAGAAAGAAACAGAGATTCAGAGAGAGAGAGAGAGAGAGAGAAGGAGTAGATCTTGCGAGAACTTCCAAGCAAAAAAAATTTACAATTTACAAACGATCGAATAAAAACAAAGCGCAAAACACGATAAACTCAACAATTAGTTGCCTATATTAGCACAACGAAACAAGTGATAAAAAACATAGATCTAGCATGTAGTCGCTCAGCTGGGGTCTCTTTTTATAACTTTGACCTATAATATACTATGTCATTTTCCATATAAGGAATACTGAAATTTTCCATTCAAAAAGGTCAGCGTCTATGCCCTTTATATAGGGCCTGTGCGCTTCCAGGTCGAAGTAGGTCTGCCCTATATATATATATATATATATATATAGGGTCTGTGGGCTTCCCGGGTAGCCCAGCTCACGCCCTTTATATAGGGCCTGTGCGCTTCCAGGTCGAAGTAGGTCTGCCCTATATATATATATATATATATATATAGGGTCTGTGGGCTTCCCGGGTAGCCCAGCTCACGCCCTTTATATAGGGCCTGCGCTCTTCCAGGGCTGAAGTCCAAGTGGCTGGCCTGAAGTTCATCTACTAGATCTAGAGCTAGTGAGTCAGAGTGCTTGTCTCTACTAACAAAGGTCTAACACAAAGTGCCTACCAAACTTGTATATTTACTGATTTATTGATAGAATTATATTTATTATTTGGAAGAGGCTAGCCGTACTTGATGATGGCTAGATAGCTAGGCTATTTTATTAGGCAGGTTCTATTTCTCTGAACGTTCGGGAAAATAAACTTGAGCTTTATTTCTCCGAACAGTTTCCGTTCTCGAGATTTGTTGATAATAAACGAATGGAGTGGCCCGTTTCTCTGTGTGTGTGTGTGTGTGTAAGGTGTGAACGGATTAGGGGGGGTGGGGGGGGCGTAGAAGGATTTTTTTTTTTACAAGAAGGATTTTAGTTTGTGCTGGGTGACTAAATGCAAAATAGTTTACTGCCGAGGTCGAGCTGTCTTGTTTTCTCGCAGTACCTTTTGGAGGTATTTTCAAATGAAGTATGTCCGGGAACGTTGCTCCGACCACGACTGAGGTATCTGAATATTCAGACATTTAAAAATCTCTAGCTCTCTAAATTGAATTTTATTGAAAAAATGCTTCTTCCCAGTCCTTGCAGAATGGCAGAATGAAAGGATGACCCCTAAATCTCGCAAATAATCCAAAAAATCTCGAGATCAGAAACCGTTTGGAGAAATAGAGTTCAGCTTTATTTTCGAGAACATTCGGAGAAATAGTGACTTCGATTTTATTAAATACGGCTAGACGGCTAGGCTAACCGTAAACAATGATGGCTAGACTGACAAACAGCAAAAAATAGGCCCACTGAATTGTAAATACATTTTTAGTTTTCAATACCTAAAGTATTTGAGACGAAACCAAAAGGTGTCTTACTGACAATGCATGTATTTTAAACTTGAATAATTACTAATGAGACATGAGTACTCAACAGGTTTCAGTCAATAGGACCTGACATATAAGTCTTAGAAGTACAGCTAGACAGGTAGGCTAGGCCATCGCAATAATTATTCTCATTCTTATTGCCTGATTATTAGTGACAGTTTTATGAGTACCGGTTTAGAAGTTATAATATTATAGAACAGAAAGAAATAAGGTTAAAAAGTTCCCATATGAATTTTACTTTGACTACTTCCCAAATGAAGAGCTGTACACAGGTTTCATAGTAAAGACCCACACATTTCCCAATTTCCTAAAAGTTGCCTAATCCATAAATTTCGAAAAACTGAAAAACACAACGTTGCTTGGGTTTTCACAAGCACCCCTTCTTAAATAAAAGCATTTTAATTCAACTCCCTCTCATATCAGTTTGTCTAAACCTTTGCATGATTTTCATTTAATTATTTTCATTTCAGCTTGCTATGAGTAGCTTCTTTGAGAGCGGTGATGGAGAGGAAGCGGATGCTGTGTCAGCTCAAAATGACGTTTCCATGGTGACAGACTCGGCTAGAGATGTCCAAGAAACGTCTACTTCAAACAGGTTACTGTTTATAATGTTGTAACATACAGCATAGTAACTTGGTATTTCAATAGTAAATATTCTGGTAAAAGTAAACTATAGCCCCCGTTTTGAACTGCTTGACCTTGTGAACCACATCAATGGTTAAAGTGGTGGGGGGAGGGGGGGGGGATCACAGAGGGTTTACAGCTATACAAAGTCTTATAGGAGTAAGAAATGGAGGGCTGTGATTATCCTGATGTAGTGTGAAGAC
The DNA here is from genome assembly GCF_000002075.1 of Aplysia californica. NCBI lineage: Eukaryota > Metazoa > Mollusca > Gastropoda > Aplysiida > Aplysiidae > Aplysia > Aplysia californica. The sequence goes on from NW_004797438.1 coordinate 79,548, forward strand.
ATGGTGGCTGGGAGTAGGGGGTCGATTACTTTTAGGTTCAAGGTTCAGTGTAGACTTCGGTATTACCTGTATTACCTGTCCTGGGCAACAACGTCATTACTCGCCGACAGGTCCATAAGTGCTCAGTTCCCCCCAGCACCAAAGCCTACAAGGTATCCATACTGATTGTTCCTGTGGCTGTCTGATTATGGCGACGTCTTTCCTTTCCAGATAATCGTTCCTTTCTTCCTTCTCCCCTCTTTATCCCCATTTCCCGCATCCTAATGATAGTGTGGTGTTCTGCTGTCTCCCTGTCTTCCTCATCCTAAGACTTCGGTTGTTATCTGGTCTCAATAATTGAAGTAGTAGCCCAGTGCAAAGAAACTTTGATGAAACAGAATCAGTGTAAGTAGTTGGAGGAGGGATTTATACTGAGACCTTAAGTGTAGGTAATGTATACAGTTGGACAGAGATGGAGACTATAGTCCAGGACAGAAGTACATGAAGAGTTCTTGCTGGTTGCCTCTCTGACACGGTGTGAGAAAAGCTGATGAAGATAATGATGACACACAATAGCCAGCGTGCTTCCCAAATGCAAAGGCACTTTGTAATGGTATCAATGTTGAAGACTGCGGGGTTTTTTTAAACCAGGGAATTTGTGATAGCATTGAATGTTAGTGAAAGAAGAGGTAGCTTTTCTTTTTAGTTTTAGTTTTAGTAGAGGTTTTACGGTGCTCGCAACTGCATAAGGTCATATGAGTGCCAGAAGATTAGATGTGTTACAAGAGAGTAACAAACATTAAAAAGAAGAAGGGGAGATAAGAACGATAGATGATTCATAGGAAAGAAGAAGCAAACCACACCAGAGCACCCACCAACCACCCACTGTAGCTTTTCTTGAGAGGACATGGTTTGTAAAAGTAGAGAAATTGAAGATGTTTAAATAGGACTTGTAAGTTTTGGGTGATAATGTTGATTCATACCCATTGAGTTGCATAAATCCTTTTTAGCACAACAATCACCATGTGTCAGTTGTGTGGTTGTCGCACCTCGCCTACTCCTCCCTCTCCTTGAAGTCGTTATACCTCTTTACATTATCACTGCACAGTCAAACCTGCCGAGACGGCCACTTGCACAAATAGCCATTTTCCATTAGCCCTCCATCAATTGTACTCAGGGATGTCACTTTTTCGCTTTTTCTGATATTTCCGGTATTTTGATCCTGATATGCTATTCCATTATTGAGATCGAGATAGAATCTATAGCTGGAACCCCAATGTTAAAATAACGGAAAAACAAAGACTTCGCCATACATTCAAATAACGGGGAGAAAAAAACCTGGAAGATTTGCGCTATTCTCAGCAAGTCGGGAAAACACACATCCGTTTCTCTCTATGTACACCCTTTGGGTTTCAAAATTGATATTCATATGTTAGCGAGACTGGCGCATGGATTTTCAGCTATTTTCAAAAATGTTAAGTGGCATCCCTGGTACTACATAATGCCACTTCATAAAATGATAACCTGGCCAGTGTGGTGGAGGCCACGATATTTTTACCAACCAACGGTAACCCCCCCCCCCCCCCCCCCCCTCCCTGTTACAGCAGTTGCAAAACCCACCTTTCAACCCTCCCTCCGAAAGTTTTAAAAAGGGATTTTAATGTGCCTTACGCCGTCCAGAGCCTGTGGCCACATCCAGTTAGGAATTCAAAAGGAATCGTTTGTTTTATTTTTGATCAATTCTGCCTAAGACAGCCACTTATCTCCTTGACTCTGAGTGGCCGTCTTAGATAGTTTCCACTGTATTTATATTATTCTAAATGTCTTTGGTGTACAGATTTGGCACCTTGCGCAGTGTGAATGTCGATTCTGACTCATCGGATGAAGAAGGCCAAGCCTACTACGCCGGTGGCTCTGACAGAAGGTAATGTCCCCTCTTAATCACTGCTGATGTTTAAATGTTTAAATGATTGTAGCTGGCTTAAAATCAAACATATTTACTTTGTTGTTGCTAGTTTTAAAATGGGGTAGCTTCATTATTTATGGGGACGGTAGTCGTACCCGTGTGATTTGTAGTGGTGGTGGTTCTGTACTTTTTTCTAGTTTTTCACTGTTGAGTTATGAAGTGTAAATAAAATCTGTCTTTTGCAAACTACTTTATTTTTTACCCCTATAAGAATTTTTGATGTTTGTTTGTTCTCACTTTCTGTTTTAGTTGTGTTATGCTTTTGTGTCTCTTTTTACAGATGTTTCAGTCTGCAGGAAGTACGTAATCTTTTAGTCTTGAGAAGAATATTTTGTCTTCACTTTACATTATATGTCAGTTTGTGAAAGAGAAAGTGGTTGGTAAGTCTTTAACAAAATGCCTTTTCTTGACATTGCAGTGGTCAGCAAGTGCTTGGTCCACCCAAGAAGAAGGACTCCCACAAACTGGTGGAGTCTCTGTTTAAGTCAGCCAAAGAGTAAGTCAAGAACCGTGTGAATGTATGACAGGCTTTATTAACTCTGTTTAGAATTTCATGAAATCAAAACTAACTGAATGAGGTCGTTCTGAAAGAATTCGGTGTGTGACAGTCGAGAGTGAAAACAATAAGGAACTAATCAATGCAGTTCTTAGGATGCTTGAATCAATGTAAAGACATCAAGAACCTTGCTCTCTTTGAAAAAAAATAGATGGCAAAGATAGAGCAAGAATAACTTACTTTAAAAACTTGAACAGGTAAGTTGTCTGAAAAGACTTGCTAGACAATATCGGTTTTAATTTAAGAGCGTCTGAGCAGATCAATCAATGAGTGGTGAACCTGATATCTGAAACTTGAAGAAGGAGATGGAAACTGGGTTTCTGGACTTGTGTACAAATGTTATTGATACATAACTTCAGCTATCTTTATCTCAAGAGCTTGTTGCATCAGGATTTTTTTTTTTTTGGGGGGGGGGGATGTATATTGTAATCCGCTCATGATTTTTTTATTTGTCTGGTTAAAAATTGTCTCTCTCTCTTTTTTTTAGAAACAACGGTGATAGTGTCTTGGTTTTGTGGCTATTTTACAACTTCTTCACCATCGTTAGTAATGTTATATTTAGTTGATGTGTTTCTCTTGACTACGAGCAAATGAAAAAAGGCCTGTGCATTTCCCGTCTCTTGATTATAATATTATTTATAATACTGTTTTGCTTGAAATATTTATGGTCAGTATATGATAGCTTAATGTATTTACTCTCCCAAACAGTTTGTTGGATGGTTTCTTTGAAAAGGTTCATCTAAGAACCTGGGCCTCTTGTTTAGTGTCTAGTTCTGATCAGGCCAAAACAAACATAAAGATGGGCACTGCTGTTAGATCCTCCTCTTTTTCGTTCCGTTGTTTCTGTTTATCTTCGTTCTTTTTCACCGCTTCCCTCGTGGCTGGAGCGTGCCATTTGTAAGTCCCTTTTTTTTTCTTTTATAAAATTCTGTGTGTCTGTTTTACTTTTTGGCTGCTGTAAATGACCATTGTGCTTCTCTTTATTAGTCCAACAGCAACTGGGTGGGGAGAGACAGCTTGCCATGCTGCCCAAGTTTCTGAAAATCTTGATGGGAGTTTCGAATTAAGCTCGCGAACTCACAAAGTCCAGCACAGTTCTCTTTGGTTATTGCCTTTCTCTGATAAAGAAGTGTTAAATCAGTGGAGAGAGATGGAACTTCTCAGAAAACTCAAGTCTGAGAATATTCTGATGGGCTTCGGATTCAGGCCGCAACAGTTCTCCTGAACTAACACCGCTCTTCTTTTTCCTCAGACATGGTGCGGAAGAGAAGAACGAAGGAGACAGACCATCCCAGTCAAGCCGTTCAACATTTGTGGGTGCTGGTTACAGGCTAGGGGAGACCAGCGATGATACAACGGTCGTCCCCGGTGCACAGAAGCCAGCTGCCAGGAAGCAGGTACATACATTGTAAACCCCCCCCCACCCTCTCTCTCTTTCTCTCTCTCTCTCTTTCTCTCTCTCTCTCTCTCTCTCTCTCTCTCTCTCTCTCTCTCTCTCTCTCTCTTTCCTGGTACTGTGGCGTTATAAGTGGTCAGTGATGCCAACAGCACACAGGAACTCAGTCCTCGCTCGGGGGTCCTTGAAAAGTGCTCAGTGTGGGTCGTTGAAACGTCCTAGTAGACGTGTTTTGGCACGATAGTTGGCAGGACATTTCAGGATTATGCGGTCTATAGTCTCGTTCTCCTCTTTGCAGGCTCGACAGGACTGATCTGGGTTGTCTGCTGGTGCGATTTTGTGTAGATATGATTTCAGCTTGGGCAATTTTCCACCAGTTCTCATTTGAGAGATAAGCCGGCGGTCTTGTCGCAGGAGCACACTGTAACCAGAAAAAGAAATGTAAAGGAGAATTTTCATGTAGCTGAATAAGAGTGTAATGTGATGCTCTGCCTAAAAGTGTCTATAAAATTATTGTTTAGCTCCCCAACCTCTTTATACAATTTTTAAAACTGAATGTGAAGTGGCTCAGAACTGCATGACTGTTTTGTGATCTCTGCTGTAGATCATCGGTAAAAGTAAAGCTTCACTCACTCAAGCCTGTTTCAATCGAAGACACATTGACTGAGGAGCAGTAGTTTGTAGCTGAAGGAGGGTGTATTGTGGTACATAAAAGTAAAGACAAACACACACACACACACACACGCGCGCGCGCGCGCAACTTTGCGCATCCATCTTGGCCTTGGTGAAGTCTTCTACTTTTATCTGTTATGTGAGGCATTCAAGGTAGAACCAGGTGTTTGTCAAAATAATTGAAATAAAAGAATCATACATTTTTCTGCTGGCTTGACAATTTTTATCAAATACCTATAACTCCACATGCCCTAAAACAGTTCTTCCAAATCAAAATGAAATGCTTCCAGGTACAATTCTTTCCTTTGTAACGACATGTCTTATGTTTGGCATTCAAAAAATTTTCAACTACTTCTCTTTTCTTCCAGGAGGAGAAAAAATTGAAGCTGTGGAAGAATGGGTTCAGTGTGGACAATGGAGAGCTGAGAGATTACAACGATCCTCAGAACAAACAGTTCCTGGACAGCATATCCAGAGGGTGAGTAGTAGAGCTGTGCCCATTCGGCTTTACAATTCGACATTCATGATTTTTGCACTATTCACAGCTATTCGAAGCATGGCAGCCATTCGAATGCTGGTGATTTTTAAAAAAACAGATACTGGATTTTCGTCTCATTTTTCTAAAACAGAAAAATTGGAGTACATTATATCTAAAATCATTAAGATCAATATACAGAAATACTCTTTATTTGATGGTTACGAGATAGAGTGATAAGAGGAGCCTACAATAGTTATAAAACAATCCTTTAGAGAACAGCTCTTACTATTCAATATTCACTCGTCACACTATGGACGGCTCAAGCAAGGGCACTTGACTCTTGAAGCACAGCGAATGTTTTTTTCCATGAAGTTAGCTGTCACAATGAATGAGCTCCCCTAACCCTACTCGAAATTCGAAGCACTATGAACGGTCAACACGTTGCACTGTCTGAGCGCGTGCAACAACAACGCACGCGCGCTCAGTGACTGGGGTTTGACGGCGCTCCGAATTGCAGAAGTTAGATCTGGGCTTATCACGTATAAGAAATAATGATTCGACAGCGATTCGAATTGCGGAAGTTACATCTGGGCTTATCACATATAAGAAAAAACCATTCAACGGCGCTGTGAATAGCTAGCAAATGTAGAATAGCAGAACTTTGGTCTGGGTATTGCTTATCATATATTAGAAAAAATCATTTGACGGAGGTATTCAAAAATCTTAAATAGCGAGCTCACACTTCGAAGCTTCAGTGATATTTTGTTTCCTCAAAATCACACAGCACTAGTGAGTAGGGGGTTGATGGGTGCTCTGGTGTCGTTTTCTCCTTTCCTGTCAAACTTTTATCGTCCTTTTCTCTTCTTCTTTTTGGTGTTTGTTACTCTCTTTTGACACCTCTAACTCTAATTTTCGGCTTTTATGTGACCTAATTGTGTAGCAAGTGCTCTAAAAACACTTACTAAAACAATCTTGTCTTGTTTAAATGAATGATTATAAACATGGTTCTAATCTTATGCCTTTTGTAGCTTCCCTTAACACTGGTTGTAATCTAGAGAATGCTCAAGTAGTGCTATTTCCATGGTGGTGATCGTTCAGTGTATGAGTCTGTTGGAGAACAGTTATACCCAAAATAACACTGATGTGGTCTACTTTTTATAGTTTTCATTTTTGCCTTTGTCTTAATCCTATCAGTACGATGAGTTTTGTGTCCTGGAAAGTCAAAATGTGGAAAGTTGTACAATTCCATGCTGTACTGGGTATGATAATGTGGCATATGAAGAAGTTAACCTGTTCCTGGATGAATGTACCAATTTAATTGTGGTACTGACTTACTTTGCAGGTCCTTCTTTTCTTTCTCCCTGCTTATTTCTGTCTTTCTATCACGCTTTTTTTTCCTTTCACTGAAATACCTTGATCGTGCTGTTGTATTTGTTTTTATTCAACAAACGAAACAAACCTTTTTCTATGGCTTTCTGTAACTTCTTTAGTTGTAAATGTGATTTCGAGGGTGGTTGGCGGGTGCTCTGGTGTGGTTTGCTTCTTTTTTCCTATCAAACATCTATCGTCCTTATCTCCCCTCCTTCTTTTTTATGTTTGTTACTCTATTGTGATACCTCTAATCTTCTGGCGCTCATATGACCTTATGCTGTTGTGAGTGCAGTAAAACTCTTACTAAAACTAGCTAAACCTTTCCGTGTGGCTTTCTATAACTTCTTTAGTTGTAAATGTGATTTCCAGGGAGGTTCCACAAGAGCTTGTAAGAGAGGCACGCGGTGGCGAAATCAACCTGGACATGGAAGATCATCGCGCTGAAGATTACGTCAAGCCCAAAGTCTCGGTGAAGGCTTTCACGGGTGCTGGACACATGCTGGGCAGGTGAGTGGATGGACAGTCTTGACAGGGATACTTTTCAGAAGTTATACAACTAATCATCATAACTGCATACTAAATGTATGAATATTTTGACTTTGCTGGAATGTGTTTTTCAGGACATGATGTTAAAAGTCCTTCTGAAGACAAGTTTCGAGAACTTTTTTTGAGAGGGTGTGCACATATGAGATTCGCTTCATTTTGTGCAATTTCATATCACTTAATTTAGCTGATGGATACATTTTTTAAATTGTAAATTTCGTTGATAAATTTTCCTTTTCTTTTTTTTTTTCAACATACCCAAACCCTAATATTCAGGATCACGCTTTATTGTAAGTACCTTACGTTATTGGTTTTTAATGATGCTAGAGGAATATGTGAGGTAATGAATAATTTTTTTTGTTTAAGCACTAGATCTGAAACAGACATTGGCAATCATGCTTTGCCAATCATTTCTCTGCTGAGAGGCTCTCTTATAATTCCTTTACTATACTGGTCTTTTCCCATCACCCTTCTGTTCAAGTTGTCGAAGAAAGTCATTCTTGGTCTACCTTCGCCTCCCATTATTTCAATGAGTCTCTTGGAAAACAATTGTATCGTACCGAAAAACACTCATGTGGTCTGACTTTTTGTAGTTTTCAATTTTTGTTGTCTTAATCCTTTCAGTACAATGGGTTTTGATCCCTGGTAAGTCAAGACGTTTTTCGTTGGGTAACCACAAGAAATGCAGTCGACTCCGCTTGTGTTAAAGTCATTTGAGTTGATCTTTGTGCTTAAAGTTGAATATTTTGTCTTTTTGTCGGGTCCCTGAACCTCTTCTTCTTGACATTTGTTAAAGTCAAACAATTATGTAGATTTCAATTCAAACGTGATTATGCTGCCGTTAAGGTGCTTGTTTTTTTTACCCCTTGCAGCTAACATAATTTGGCTGAATTTATTTTTGCGTTTTAATTGTCATTTGTTTTGCACTCAATTTTTACATTGGTGATACTTCATGTAGAAATCATTGTGTGCGCCAATGAATGTGTAGTAGGCCTACACAGTGCTTCAATAAAACAGTGAGGAGTGCGTGTGAGTGACATCACTTTAGGCCGAAGGGCTTTGTGCTATCGTTAGACTATGAGTAAAAAAAGTAAAGTTGTTCCCGCATCCGAACCGAACCTTGGGGATTGCCTTGTTAGTGAGACAACTTCCTGGGCCTTCGGCATATTGTGGTAGGGTGGCCAGTTCCTTTCCATGCCGCCTTTACTTCCCCAACTCGAAGTCAGGTACCCATTACTGCTGGGTGGGCAGGAGGGGACGAAAAATATCGGTGTCCGAACCGAGGCTCGAACCCGGACTTTCCGCTTCGGAGACCAGCACACTAACCTCTCCGCCACCGCTCCTTTAGACAGTGAGTAATACAGTAAAACCTCAGTAAAATTTGCTTGGTTTAAAAAGTACTCTCTGCCGTTATGTTCATTTATTGAAGTCCTGGGTCCCTTTAAGCATTTTTACGCTTTAAAAGCTGTCTAAAATGTACCTGCTTTTAAAAAAAAGGTATTCTTTGGGGTAACATTCACTATTCAAAGTGTTTTTGTTATCTAAAGTTGTACATTGCGCTTTGTGAGAATAAAGAAAAATGACCAAAAAAACCCCAATAGTTTTACTGTACTCAATAATGCAAGGGAATCAGTCGCAGTGAGAGGGTGAGTTTTTCGTGGGGTAGTTTTGCCATCAGTGGATCTTTGCATCCCATCACCCCCCCCTCTCACACACACACACACACACGCACGCAAGTGAGGGCCCATTGATTAATAATGTGAATAAGTGTTACTCCTGTTGCAGCCATTTTTACTACAGTACTGAAATAAAAATAATAAGAGTGGAAAAGAGTTTATTATGTCTTTTGATGTTGTGGTTACACCCGTTAGTTGAACTTGGAATGAGTTGATATTTTTTTTGGATTTTTTCACTTTCCTCAACGGCATCAACTTATCCGTAGTCTACTGTAGTCAGTAATGTAAAAAAAACAACCTGGGTCCCCTGTGCCTCCGCTTTTATTCTTTACCCATTAGCCAATGGACCATTGACTGTTTTCTTCTTTCATGTTACGTTTCAGCCCAGCTCCCAATGTGATAAACGCAGAAGCGGCCAGTGGTGGTGGCCAGGCTGCCGCTGTGAAGGTGGACGAGGGGAAGCCCACGACGAACGTCCAGTTACGTCTGGCCGACGGGAAAAGGTTAGGTTGAACGTGTTGTTGTCTTTGGTTTGAATCAACCTATGCCATACGAAACCAAACTGTATTGTTCCGTATCATTGCACTGTGCCGTAGCTTTCCATACCATGGCGTATTGGAAGTGGGTGGTTTGTTCCTTCTTTCCTATCAATCATCTGTCGTCTTTATATCTCTCCTCCTCCTTTTTTGTTTGTTACTTTCTTGTAACACCTCTAATCTTCGGCACTTATATGACCTCATTGAGTTGCAAGTGCTGTAAAACTCTTACTAAAAAAGGCAGGAGTACTAAATTGATTATACTGAGCCGTCCCTTGATGTCGTGCCATACCGCAATAAATCATAATAATAATTTATAAAAATTGCATTTTTATGTAGCCATCCATGCTCTATGCTTTACAACTATTATTATCCCAGCAGACCCTGGAATGCACACAAATATTCTCAACGTCTCAGAAAGCGTACAGTGCAAGCTGCGAATTGTATGCACTCAAACATTAACAACTGACAAGATCTTTCGCTGCCTATAGCTGTATTCCCCTTTCCTCCTGGGTGAAATGAGGAAAATTTGTGTAAAGTTCTTTTCACATGGACACAATTTCGGCCCCCCTGATGAGTTTGAACCGTGACTTTATTGTCGCGAGTCTGCGAGCCAAACCGCTAGGCCACCGACATCACATACTATGCCATAACACTGTACCAAATTATGCCGTACCATTATATTGTATACAGGTAAATGTAACTTTCTCTTGAGTCTGCAGAAAAAAACCTGTGTTATAATTATGAAACTGGATTCTAAAATTTGGTCAGTGTTTTGTGTTGTTCAGTGTGGTATTTGCAGAAGGAACTAAATGCAGGCAGTATTGCGTTGTTAGTCATTTTTAGCTGCCTTTGAGATACGTCTGTATGCAATACTGCCTGCGTAAAGAGGAAATGATTAGAGATGTGAAATATTCATTATACGTGTGTGTGCTTTTGTTGGAGTGGGGGGGATTTGAAGTGAAAGGGGGTGTAATTTTGGTGGAGGGGGAGGGGGGGGTTTTTTTGTGGGTTTTTTCACTTAGTTGACTGATATTTTTCTTTTCTCACAGGTTGGTCCTGAAACTGAATCATTCTCACAAAGTCAGCGACATTCGGCAGCATATCATATCGTATCCTTTTTTTAAATGGCATTCCAACTGCGTTAATGACTTATGTGTATTTGAAAATGTTCGGAGTTCATGTAAGGTTATATTAAAAATGATTTTTGTGAGTACCCAGACCTGTTGCTGGAGCGGGTGGTTGGCGGGTGCTCTGGTGATTTTTGCTCCTTCTTTCCTATCAAACATCTATCGTCAGTATCTCCCCTCCTTCTTTTTTGTGTTTGTTACTCGCTTGTAACACCTCTAATCTTCGGCACTTATATGACCTTATTGTGTTGCAAGTGCCGTAAAACTCTTGCTAAAACTAAAAGACCTGTTGCTGTTTTCAAGTATTTCGATAAGTCTGTTATAAATTAATAAATGGATCCTCCTGGTGCTAGAAATATCTTCTTAGAATAATCAAGATAAACAAAATTAAGTAATTTGGATGGTCCTGGTGTATGCGAAGATTGGTTCAAAAAGGAAAAACTTTTTTGTTTGTGTCAAAGTTCGTTCAGGGTGGGTTAAGCTTGATTCATACGTGTGTTGAAAGTCTTCTGATGGCCATGAAATTTTTCATTTCATGCGTGTTCAGTGTTCTGCAACTTCACTGTTTTTGGCAAATGCTGTGCTTTCCAGTGCCCGACTATATGAGAAGCAAAAAAAAAACAAAGACAAACTTGTACAGTCAACCTCCATTATACCGCCTACCTTAGGATGAATGTGAAGTTGGTGGTACAGCGGGGCTGGCGGTACAACGAGGTTTTCATGTTCTCTGTTAAATGCATGTAGCACCGACTGCTCGATGTCAAGGGAACTTGTTTACCATCACAAAATGAAGTAATAATGAGTTATCTCCCTTCGATCTGTCACTAATATTTGAGCATGAGTCCTCATTAACTAAAAGCCCCACAGGCATTCGCCAGCCTGTATGCTATTGGGCTGATGTCTGACGACACCAGTAATTTTGACGAGGGGCTGAAAGTTTCTCCATCGTCATCAACGCCTTCCACCCCAAGCAGGGTATTCGCCACATGCAAGCTCCTTCTATTTATCTCTGTCCCGGGCCATCCTTCCAAGCTAAATTCATCTCTCTCATGTCCCTTTTCATACATCTCCTCCATGTTTCCGGTGGCCTACCCCTGCCTCGTGCTCCCTGTGGGTTCTACTGCAGCGACTGTCTTGTGATGTTTCCGCTGAGCTTTCTGAAGGTGTGTCCCTTCCATCGCCATTTTCTTAAGCTCCAGTTACACGCTACGATAAATTGTGTCAGGTTCGTCTTATGTGAAAACTGTCTGTTTAGACATTCCAATCTACCGTCCAGTTTTCTTTTGATCAGGGAGATTCTTACTCTTAGTCATTGACTTGACTGCAGATGTGCAACGCACCGGGTGAACTTGATACTCAACTTCACCATTGGCGATCAACTAAATAATGAAATTGCTAAAATTTACATAAAATCGCATTAAATCAGGCTCTTCGTGAGCAACTTTGCTTATTTTGAGACGCTGATTCCGAATATGAAATCAGTTTTTACCTTGGATAATTATTTTTTACATTTTGAGACAATTTTGTAAGAATTCATAGGTTTTTTATCTCCTTTTCTTTGAAGTTTGATGTTCAAAGCAAAAAGAACAGTCTCCTTAAAGATTGTTCCGCATATTCTGAATGCGGCCCTGGTTTCTGTGAGATGTAATGATGTTTCCTTAACCACTGTTCAGCTCCAATCCTCAGTACGCCCAGTCCAGTTTCTGCCTGATGACAACGTTCCCCAACAAAGAATTAACAGATGAGTCTCAGACGATAGAGGGGGCCAATCTACTCAACGCTGTCATTGTGCAGAGGCTTAAATAGGACGACGCTGCGTAGGGTGAACTACGGGGCATATGCTGTTTAGTGAATGTTTAATGTGAGTGTTCGTGAGAGTGTGCATGTGTGTGTGTGTGTGTCTTCAAAGATGTGCAAGTGACGTGTGGTGGTATAGCTTTTTTGTATTTTGTGTGAGGTCCAGATGATGTTTCAGTTTATTCCTGCCGACATCTGTGTTGTGACGTTTAAGCCGTTTGCTGCTGTCACATACAGAAGGTGTGAGTTTGATTCCAAGTGAGGAAGTTTCTGTAGTTGCGTGTCTCCGTCTGTGTGCTTGAATACTGTATCCGTCTCAGCCTGGATCGACTCTTGACACTTGCGGACAGACAGATTGTAACAGCTTGCCTCTCGAACGATCTGAATTGTGTCCATGGGGATGTAAAACATTTCCAGTCAGTCGTGTAGTTTATTTCTATAACTTTTGTTCATTGCTATTCCATTTAAAAGAGTGACCTTCACCTAGATAACAAAGAATTGTAGTTACAAAGTAGAAAAAATTATGCATCTTACATAGTCGGTGGTTGTTCAATGTCCTTACAATCTCTATATTATTATTTCAACCCATTGCGGCAACAGCATGCATTAGTTCATAACACAGTTTATATCTGACAAGTTTTTTCAGTCGTAATTTGAAGGACGTATTGTATTCGTAGCCATTGTGCTGTTTACAAAGTCGGGTTGAGTTTGGGTTTTCACTGTAGCTCTATTCTTTGATCTCTTTTCTGATGAAATGCCAGAGTTAATTGCGGTATCTTTACGCAGATCCTTCAGTTTTTCTGAAACTCTTGTGGTGAGCGTACACTGATATTGTAGTATCAGAAAGAGAGCTTTTAAAATATGTGACGTGTGTGACATTTTCAGATGAGACTGTGATACTGACAAACATTGTAGTGTATTGTTGGTCTTCTGTCAGCGGATACGACGTCAGTACCGGCATCTGTGGTTAAGTGGTGTGGCTCTTCCTTGTCACTGGAAGGAGACACGAATTTGATTCCCGGGGGGGGAGGGGGGGCAGGGGGGGAGGTTTGTTATTAAGCATCTCCGTCTTTTTTTGCTGGGATGCCTTATCCGACTCCGCCGAGGTTAGCCTGGGGATAGGCAGATTCAAAGCAGTCCGTTTCCAAAATTGTCTAAATAATGTCGATTTCAGTTACAAATATGTGTGTTTTGTGACCCTCTTTGATGCTGGCCACTTTGGTTTGACTTGGTGGTTCAAATTGGTTTTGTCCTTCAGAACTTAAAAAAAAAAAAATATCTAAAGGGAATTTCATTCACTTTTCTAGTGTTATTGTTTGTCTCCGATTAGAGAGTTTCATTTGCATGTAAAGTGCAGTTGAATTGATATAATGTGTACTATTGTATGTGGTGACAAAGATGGATTCACTTTGCCACAATTTGTAAAATTTAAGTTAATTTTTTTTCAAGGGAATTTCTTTCTTATGAGGTGTTTACGATTTTTGTTTACTGACTGAAAGGGACAACAGATTGTTACTGTTGATTTCATCTGTGGATAAAAAAAACAAACAACTAATGACCTCCACTGAGTTTGATTTTTTGTCATTAAAAAAATATAACTGATATTGCTATGCTTTGTTTGTATTTTGACATTTTTAAAGAATTGCTTTGAAATGTATTCTTCCTTTCTGTCTCTCTTTCATCTAAAATGCAGTCCTCTTTCGCATTTTATCCTTCCTGTCGTCATGGTTTTGCTGTTTTGTTACTTACTAAAGTCCTCATTCTACTGGCTGGAGCTTCAAAAATTAAAAACTGAAGTTATAAATAACAACTTTTCTTCGTACTTTGGTATATTGTGGAAGAACTGTCATTCTACCATAGTGGGTGGTTGGCGGGTGCTCTTGTGTGGTCTGCTCCTACTTTCCTATCAAACATCTATCGTCCTTATCTCCCCTTCTTCTTTTTTGTGCTTGTTACTCTCTTGTAACTCCTCTAATCTTCGGCACTTATGTAACATTATTGTGTTGCAAGTGCCGTAAAACTCTTACTAAAACTGTCATTCTACCACCACTAAATGGAGCTGAACTGAAGTTACTCAGGTTCATGAGCATGGAGTCATTTGGTTGACTTTTTCTTGTTGGTATTCTTCACCAACAGTGGCCAACTATGGGAATGGGTACTCAGCTATAGACAGCGAAAGAGCTTGTCAGTATATTTGTGTTTTAACGCCTATAAATGGTGGCTTGCACTGTATGCTTCCCAGGAAGTTGAGACTGTTTCAGAATGCTATCAGGTCTGCTGGGGTAATAAATATTGATTGTAAAGCACATAGAGCTTGCTGTTGAGCTGGAATTTGCGCTGTACAAATGCTGTCTATATTAATATTATTATTATCATTTGTTTAACATCCTGTGCACTTGGTAAGCTCCTTGTGTTTTCACATTCTTTTGCACTTTGTGAAAGTAAAAGTAATTGTATTGATAATTCCATTTATATAACATATATGATCTACGCTCTACAGCATGCTCCATGCACTTTACATTACAACTATGATTACCCCAGCAGACCTTGGAACACTCTGAAACATTCTCGACTTCCCCTGAAGCATAGAGTGCGAGCTGCAGGTTTCTCTCGTTCATACATTAACAAACTGACAAGGTCAAAGTAAATTCTGGCCGTTGACTCCAGCTCTCTACATGCTTTCATGGCTGGAAAATAAAAAATAAAGCATCAGAGCTTAATGTCAGCATATATTTGTGAAACTTCGTCACTTTGGGCGCCTAAAACTTCCTAACCACTTAACTTTCGAATTTGAAAAAAAATTAATGGTGGTTCAAAATCTTTTAAAGGGTGCACAGTTATATTAAGGAGTCTGAAGTCACTAGTTTAATTTTCAGTTTATCATTAGTTTCATTTAGATCTAATCGTGGGAAAGTCCATCTTCTAAGACGCCATTATAAACCAGTGAGGTTTCTGTTTACAAGCAGTGCGCACTGCTTCCACAATGGTTTGATGATCGATTCTTTTGAGTCCATTCATCGAGCGGGTGCCCAGCTAGTTTAGTATTTTTTAAAGTTTAAATATATAGGTTTTACAGCGCTCGCCACTGAGCGCAAAGTGGTGGATGTCAACAGAGAGTCCTTACGGGGAATCAGGTTCACCTTTCTAGCTTCAACAGCACAAAGTCCTGTCACCATAGAATTATACAAATTTAGGTGGCCAAATTATGCAAGAAAAATGCAAAATTATGCAAAAATTATGCAAGTTACCGTAACACCATTCGCGACACGTTTTGCACTTTTTCAACAAGAATTTTCATGTTTTATGTATGTACAGATAAATTGAAAACTGAACTTATCAGTATCAGTAATTTGTTGAGTATTTGGAAAGAAAACAATACACATCAGTCAGAAAAAAACAACCAAAAAATATAATCTCTGTAACTTTCAGCTGTAGATCTATCTAAGATTAAGAGGAAAAAGAAATGGGGGGGGAAAAAAGGACATTTGGACCTCTGATGCTGCAACATCACTAAAACCAGGGACACCTGTCAAACATGAAACTTCAGCAGACATAAGAACAACTTTTGATGGATTGAAAAATTAGAACATGCTCAAACTCAAGGAACAAAAGCCCCATCCCATAAACCATTAATCAAGATCTTCTAACAAGGAACAAGGGAAATAACCAACTTTTCACTGAAATGAGACTAATTACATTGATTACTTCCCTTTAGTCACGGCGAGGCGTTGTTTTGTGAAAAAGGAAAAAAACGCGGGGAATCCAAAATTATGCAAATGTTGCAGAATTACGCGAAAAAACTCGGCCGCACAATCGCATAATCCACCTACGGGGACAGAAAGTCTGCTTCGACTATGAAGGCACCCCGGAAATAGTGGGTCACAAGAGTGTGACAAGCATACAAATACAAAAGATGTAAAGGAAAAATTACGATTGTAAGGATTAAGAAAGAAAAAGCAGCAGCTCCCTGTTGCAGTTCAGGCACAGTTATGAGAATGACATTGATGAATCAGCCCATTTACAATTTTATTACTGTGCATAAGAACATATTAATGTGTTAACCATAGTTCACCGAAATTCATTTTCCACATGTCACTCTGCTTTCTGTCTGTCTGTATGTCTCTTTGTTTGTCTGTCTCTCTGTTTGTCTCTTTTGCATTAGTATGGATTTTTCCATCTTTACTTTAATAAACTTAAAGAGCCAAGTACATGTAGTAGTAGAAGCAGAGCCCTGAAAACCCCAAAACAGGATACAGGATGCTCTGTTGTGGATTCCAACCTTTGTCATCCTTACAATAATTTTAGCAAGATAATTGAACATGGTTGCTTTTTACATGCGCGCGCGCATACACACACACACACACACACACACACACACACACACACGCGCGCGCGCGCGCTCACACACACGCACACACACACACGAACAGCATTTCTTTTTCAAAAAGTTGTGAGTTCACAATATTCATCACGCCAATGTAATCGGAAGTCGAAAGTAGATCTAGCCTAGTTAAGCAAGGAAAAGTTTCTAGCCCTTCTGTGACAGTGGAAGACACTCCCTGGAAGTGGACTCCTTTACCAACTTTGGAAGTGTCATCTATGGTAAAGGTGGAACTGGGACGGATGTAAAACAAAAGCAAGAACCGCCAAGGCAAGGTCAGCATTCAATCAGTTATCAAAAGTCTGGAAAGCAAGCAACATCTCACTGCGCACCAAGATTCGACTCTTTAACTCCAATGTCAAGTCTGTGCTCCTCCACGGCTGCGAAACTTGGAAGACAATCAAGACAGTGCTGAATAAAGTCCAGACTTTCATCAACAGATGTATGAGGAGTATTCTAAGAATTAAATGGCAGGACAGAATAAGAAATGAAGAGCTGAGGGAAAGGACAGGACAAATGTATATATAGAAGTAGAAACAGGACAAAGAAAGTGGCGATGGATGGGACACACCTTCAGAAAGCCCAGCGGAAACATCATAAGACAGTCACTGCAGTGGAACCCACTTGGAGCACGAGGCAGGGGTAGGCCACGGGAAACATTGAGGAGATGTGTGGAAAGGGACATGAGAGAGATGAAGCTTTCTTGGAACGATCCGGGAAGGATGCCCCAGGACATAGATAAATGGAAGGAGCTTGTATGTGGTCTATACCCTGCCAGGGGTGGAAGGCATTGGTGAGGATGAAGCCCCCTTCCTTCACACACACACACACACACACACACACACACACACACACACACACACACAC
>NW_004797438.1:99996-103791 GCF_000002075.1 Aplysia californica
CGTTTGTTCACGGCACAGAATTCTACAATTTTTCTGTTAGTAGTGTTAGTGTAGAATTCTGTGGTTTAGGGTGAATGCAAAATTTGGTGAACGCGCACCGGGTGAGAATAGCCACAAGACTCGCCTGCACTATTCTCACTCCGGGTGAGAATAGAGGTGGCCCCATGGTAATGGTATGGTCTACTCTCTGCCTCCAACTGCCTGGGCTAGGAACCTGGTCAGACCTGGTCATTCATTGGGAGACAAGAAACTGGTTCTTTCACAGACTAGTGTATTATACAGGGATGTCCACCTAACGGCTACCCCCTTGAGAAGAAGGCCTTGGACGGTTGCTGTTAGGTGGACGTTCCACATGGAGCTGAGAACAGTACACCGGCTTCCGATTGGCTGACAAATTTAT
This sequence comes from Aplysia californica, assembly GCF_000002075.1. Classification (NCBI taxonomy): domain Eukaryota; kingdom Metazoa; phylum Mollusca; class Gastropoda; order Aplysiida; family Aplysiidae; genus Aplysia; species Aplysia californica. The sequence goes on from NW_004797438.1 coordinate 100,397, forward strand.
CAATGAAACGACGTCACGAGGACGAGGACAATAGCCACACACACACACACACTCACACCTTTTCCTAATTCCTAAATCCTTATTTCGAGCCCCCCCCACACACACACACACACTCACACACCCAACCCCCGCGTCACATTTTTCCTCCTTCTTCTGAACTTTCTCTTAGTAACTTGGCCCCTCAACTTTTACAGCCATCCCGGTGCCCCTTAATCTAGAGTCATTTAGACGTATGTGTATCTATTTTACAATGACTTGATTAACAAGGCATTAAAACAATGAATGTGTCCTATAGTTGATACAGGGAGAAACTAGTGAACTACTGCAGTTTTTATCTCTGTACTGGTCTTTGCTTGGCTCTGCTCTACAATATAAGATCACCAGCGGACACTCGCTCGCTCAGTGGTGACCTGGATCTAGATTTCCTACTGCATTCCTTTAGGCCTAAGGTCATAGTAATATTACCAAATTTGGTGTTTGATACGTGACTATACAGCCAATGAGAAGCCGGTGTAGTGTGCTCTCGTTTAAAGCTCCATGTGGGCGGTCCTCGTTGCTGCTATGGGGGCAAGAGGATGGTAAACTTTAAGGCTACAGTGAATGCTTTATTCTCAGCCCTGGTGAGAAAAGTATCCAGTTTATTCTCACCCCGGGTGAGAATAATTATATTGTTTCTTTCCTGGTCTGAGAATACAGTGGGTTTTATATTATTTCTCACCTGGGTGTTGAGAACAGGTGGGCCTACTAAACTGGATTTTAAAATAGGATTCCCTGATAAAAATTTTTGATTTTAAGAGAGTTTAGGCTGATGGTTACTGGAAGGACTTCCGTAACGAGAGACCACCCCCAACAAACACAATAGAAGAGACCTAGAACCCTGACCCTAACCCTCTACCCAAAACCCTAACCCTACCCCAAACCTAAACCTAAACCCTAACTCTACCCCTACCCAAACCATACCCCTCTGTTCTACTCTGTCTCATAGTGGTCACTCTTGGCGGAAGTCCTCACATGATTACATGACCTTAACCAATTGACCACGAGGCGGACGAATTAGGCTGCTCAATACAGACCTGCCACTCATCCCGATTTTTTGTCCCAAATTAAAGCATCCCGATTATCCCGATTTTCCCAATTTCGATCTCATGTATCCCGATTTTTTGTTGCAGTCTGCTGTTGCGCTAGATTTTTCTAAAAACTTACTCTTCCTTCTTCTGTATCGCGGGAAGCACCCACTGAACTTTTTGTCAAAAGAAATTCGGAGTCATTATTTTTCAAAATATCGATGCTGGATAATTTAAAAGTTGACTCGCCCCAAGTTGTGTTTGAACTTTGCTCGCACTCAGAATTCTCTGATGATAGCCTGATATAACTGTTACAATTGTGACATACAAATAATCGATAATGTTCGTAGTTCTGCTGTTACTTTCAAAACTAGTCTTGTCCGAGGTCTTGTAACCACGCGCTCACATCAAACATTCGTAATGAGTGACAGTCATTCTAACCCTTACACAACTAACTGCACTGACTAAAGTAACACTCGGCCATTGTCTCGCTTTGGTCTGAACACAATGAAGGAAGAGATTTGTTGTACGTTTGGTCAGTGTCGTTAAAGCCAAGTACGACTGTAGCTCGTCTGAGTGTGTGGGTGCCCATTGGGAAATCGGGTCGGTTTGCTAGCAAGATTGAGGGCGCAAAGGGACTATCGTGGCACAAGCTGATCATGCCCGACTCGCCGCCTCAAAAACAAGGCGACAGGTCGCGCAATCAACCCGACCCGACCCGCAATGGGCAACGGGTATGCCGAGCCCATCAGTAAAACGGTATCAATCGCACATTTGCATCATGTGACATGACTTCTGCGTGTGAGTTCTGCACAGTCCGTTGACGGGGTCAACTTAAGTTCCTGCACACTGGTTGAAGTCTTTTGGGACTTATTGGGGTGGGGGGAGGGGGCGGGGGGTAGACACTTGGACTAGGAGTGCGTGACGGATTTTAAGATGGATATATTGATAAAACACACACTCACACAAACAAACAAACAAACTCGCAAAGGGCATATTTATATATTTAAGGACATTCCTGAAAAAAAAGTGTAAGTCGGTGTGGCAGTTGCTGTTGGTCCCAATTTTTTTCACCAAATCCCGATTTTTTCCACCAAATCCCGACCCCCCCCCGAGATCCTGATTTTGAGATTTCATAGAGTGGCAGGTCTGTCAATAGCTCAGTTAGTTTTCGAAGCCTGCAAAACCTCAGGGCCGAGTCGTTTGGAATAGCAAAATTGCCAGGTTTTGTGGGCTTTGATAAATATAGACTATGGCGACTATCGCATTGCAGTGTTGTTATTTTTCAACCAATTACTCTAAAACTGGGTGATTTAGAGGATCAGGATGATTTTGCTGAAACCAGTGAGGAGGAAATTTCATATTCATAAGATCATGTCTATGTGATTTCTGTTGAATGTTGAATGGGGGCTCTCGTGGCCTAGAGGTTAAGGTGTTCGCCTCTTCAAAGGTCCCGGGTTCAAATCCGGGTAGTGACCGTAAAATTTTCGTCTCTAAAATTGTCTCCTATCACCTCCTTTCCTGCTCTCTAACGCTAACAGTGTTCTGTTCTTGTCGGCTTTCCTGCCTCACCTCCTTTGCCCCCTCCTCTGGGCCCGTGACTCTTTCTACAGCCTTTCTACTGCTAAAACTGCTATTCCTTGGCTCCCTCTTACTGCTATCTTCCAGCCACACCCCTGATCTTCTTGTAGGAAATATCTATGCCTAGCCTTCTCTGACAAGGACGAAACATCTCGGAGGTTCCATGTGCAAGCTGCGCTCGTTAAAGATCCTTTGGTGGTCCAAAATGGATAAAAGAGTAGGCTTCGGCCACCACCCGGGCAAAATTATCCCCTATGTCTGTCTTTCCGTTCTCTTTTATATTTTTGTCTGTCCATCATCTTATTCTGTCCTTGCACTAAAAGACCTCTCTCTGTTGGGGCGGCTTGTAACTTACTCTTTACTCAAGCAGTAGTCTGCATACAAAGCAGAAACTTTCACTCTGTGTATACACGCTTTGTCTGTTTTTGTCATGATGTGGGCCTATGTGAAACAAGTGTCATTAATTTATGAATGATGAATTTTTGTCTTTCTTCCCTACAGTACTGGGAGTTACAAGAGACTCAGAAAGGGTAGGTATTAAAAGATAAACTTGGATTTTAACTCTTTTATTATACCATGTTGATGTGGTTTGCTTTGCTCAAGTTGCAAACGAGCATTGCTAGTCTAGTATCTTCACACATACATGGACAAGTCAGAAGCATACCTTATTCGAAGTGGTTGATTGGCGGTTGCTCTGGTGTGGTTTGCTCCTTCTTTCCGATAAAAAATCTATCGTCTCTATCTCCCCTC
>NW_004797438.1:103891-114991 GCF_000002075.1 Aplysia californica
GCAAAATTACCCCTGCCCCCCCGAAAAAAAAGAATGTTGAATGTCTTTTGAACTGGTAAGCTGTGCATTTTAGGCCTTGAGGCTCTGTTAGGGATAGTGTTGAAAGACTGAAAAAAGTTTGGGATACCTATGTCTGTCTTTCCGTTCTCTTTTATATTTTTGTCTGTCCATCATCTTATTCTGTCCTTGCACTAAAAGACCTCTCTCTGTTGGGGCGGCTTGTAACTTACTCTTTACTCAAGCAGTAGTCTGCATACAAAGCAGAAACTTTCACTCTGTGTATACACGCTTTGTCTGTTTTTGTCATGATGTGGGCCTATGTGAAACAAGTGTCATTAATTTATGAATGATGAATTTTTGTCTTTCTTCCCTACAGTACTGGGAGTTACAAGAGACTCAGAAAGGGTAGGTGTATTAAAAGATAAACTTGGATTTTAACTCTTTTATTATACCATGTTGATGTGGTTTGCTTTGCTCAAGTTGCAAACGAGCATTGCTAGTCTAGTATCTTCACACATACATGGACAAGTCAGAAGCATACCTTATTCGAAGTGGTTGATTGGCGGTTGCTCTGGTGTGGTTTGCTCCTTCTTTCCGATAAAAAATCTATCGTCTCTATCTCCCCTCCTTCATTTTTGTGTTTGTTACTCTCTTGTAACACCTCTAATCTTCGACACTTATATGACCTTATTATCATGTTGCAAGTACCGTAAAATTCCTACTAAAGCCTTATTTGAAATTTTGATTTCCTTAAATTATCATCCTGGAACAAAGCTTGATATATGATGTTAAGATAAAAGTGAAGGTATAATCCCATTGGAATATCTATCTTTGCTGGTCATGGAAGGTCACTAGCCGATGTTCCCCTTTCTTGTCAGACATAAACTGTGACCTTTGTTTATTTAGAAGATTTTAAATAAATGTGCATATTTATTTCCAGCTGTTCACTCGTTAATTTTTAAACTAAAACACATTTCTTAAGAGTGTGTTACTGATTTGCTGTTTACTTAAATTTAAAAGTGTTTCTGAACTTAGTTGAATATTCAAATATAATTATGTTTTCATTTTTCAGAGTGAGATCTCAAAGTCATACAGACAGCTGGCTAAAAAATGGCATCCGGACAGGCACAAAAAGCAGGTAAGTAAATGAAGAAGTAACAGTTATTTTGTAGTAATACTTGTCAGTTCAGATTAGAAATTACTTGGGGGCTTTCATGGTCTAGAGGTTACAGTGTTCGCCTCTCATTCAATAGGTCCAGAGTTCGAAACCTGAGAGTTTTCTTTTTACTCCCTTTCCTACTCTCCAAACCGTGCTCTGTCGTCTGCTGATGTCGTCAAGGTCACATGGTGGTCCAAAATCGATGAGAGTAGGTTTCGGACTCTACACGAGCAAAATTCAAAATTAATTCCTACCAAACTGAAATTGTTATAATGTGTCCCACGCACTCATATGACCTTATTATGCTGTTGCGAATACTGTAAAACACTTACAAAAACAAAAGAAATTACATCTCCTATTGCTGTAGTATATGCACAGTGAATATTTGAAGGTTATGAGTGGGTGGTTGGAGGGTGCCAAAGGTTGGTCCTATTTTTGTTCTCTCACTTTGTTGTTAGTCTTTTCTTCCTCGCATTTTCCCAGCAGTAAAAGTAATTGACTGCTATTGTATCTTTGTGCTTCTCTTTACTCATAACAAACTAATAATTTAAAAGTTATGAAATATGAATATTGTTAAGTTTGTGGCATATTGTTTGGAATGCCTCTCATGAAACCAAAGTATTTTGTTTAAAAACCCCTTCGTGATCTTATATGACGTACACTGTTCGTCATTTTTTCTTAACCGGTGAAGGAGCCGAGATGCTGCTGTAATGTACGGTGTTCGTCATGACTTTCTAAGCACGAGGACCATGATGACGAGCGCTGTTTGTCATAGGTTGTATTCTGGATACTGCTTCTATTAGATGTATTTCTTAAAACTAATCGCAGAATCATTTTCAGGAATATTTTTTCCGTACTGCTATGAAATCTTTTCCTTTTTAAATATTGTAACTTAAACAGTATTGGCAAACCGGGTCTAATTATAGGAATCTAGCCACTAAATCTAGCGCTACTCTGTTCCCCTGTGTTTCCAAAACTGTTCCCGGTGAAGCACGAACTGACCGTGTGTCATGAAGGGGTTATAGCGTGGCTACCCAGATTGCTGTCTGGCAAAGTGACTACAGTACCTTCCTCTTTATTTTACTGGACCGCTCTACAGATTGATACCATTGAATGACTCTTAAACTGTTGTTTAAGGGTTAAAAAAACCCTCAACTTTGTGCAACGTCTCTTGATTGAGAGATGGAAGTGCGTGCAAAAGTGTTTCTGATTTATATCAGGGAGCGGAATTAAGTATCGTAAGTACAAAACTGTTGTGAAAGTCTCACAGGTGTCATTGAAAAAGCTTTTTCTTTTTTTCTTATATATATGTGTATTAAAATTTTATCTTGTTTTTGTCAGTCCTACTTGTTTTTTTCCCCCTGGTTTTTCACCAATTTTTGTGTTCTTCTCTTCAGGAGGACAAGGAAAAGGCATCCGAAATGTTCCAGAAGATAGCAACTGCCTACGAGGTCAGTATGTTTCATTGCCTTTTCTGTACCGTAGCATTGTCTTTAACACTTTGCCTTCATATTTCGGAGAACATTCAAAGAAACTGGGTGGTAAATATCGCCAATCGGCGAGATAAGGCGGCAAAGTGTTAAACAACATCAGTTTATCGGCATAATCTAGTTGTTGCTTCACCCATGATCATAATAGGTTTTTTTTTCCCTTTTTTTTGTTTGAGTGAGTTTATGCTCTTAAAAATAACATTTGAGGAATGTTGAAAAAGGCTAGTATTTCATTTTACTTTGTGTGGTCATTCATCATTCATAGTACTAAGTGAATAGCTTCATTTTTTCCCTGCACCGTTATGTTACTGTCACTCTGCCTTTTGTCTTTATGCCCAGTAGGTATTGTTCTTGATCAGTTATGGCTTTTAAAATGTGTTGTGTCTTTATTTTTAGTTCCTTGGATTTTTGTTTTATACTGCTGTTTGTTAGCAGCTGCGAGAACGCTTTTCTGCACTGATATTATAGTTGTTTTCTTCCCTTTGTTCTTGTCTTGTCTTTATTTTGTGTGTGTTTTTCCTGGCGTTGTCTGCTCTCCAAGCCTTTTTGTTAATGGTTTCTGTACATGAAATGTTAGGGTACATATTGTCGACTTTTGCATCTTGTAGTTCCCACTTCTTTTCCTTATCTCTCATTGCTGACTGTCTGTTTCATCTTTTCTCCACTCTAGATGTCTGTTAATATTGTGACTGTGTACTTTGGTACACTCAAACAGTTCTTTCCTGAAGTTTCAATAATGATACTTTCTTGTGTCCTCAGATCCTCAAAGATGACGAGCAAAGAAGTGATTATGACTACATGTTGGACAATCCAGGTAATTAAGAAAAGTTCATAGGTTAAGGAATCTAAGAGGTGACCAGCTTTGCTATTTCCTTTGCACTTTTGATAGTCAAAGTTGTTCTATAGTGATGGGCTTACGATGTGTTTCTTATACTTGAGGTAATTAATCATAGGTAGTCTAGTGGTTAGGCTACTGGGCTGGTTTTCACGTGGCTGCAAGTTTTGGGGTTCGAGCCGAAGGCCGGACGTTGTGTTCTTGGGAAAGGTACTTTACACAAATTTTCCTCACTTCACCCAGGTGGAAATGGGTACCCAGCTATAGACAGCGAAAGATTTTGTCAGTATGTTAGTGTTTTAGCGCCTATAAATAGCAGCTTGCTCTGCATGCTTCCCAGGAAGTTGAGATTGTTTCAGACTGCTATGAGGTCCGCTGGGGTAATGGTATAGATTGTAAAGCGGATAGAGCTTGCTGTTGAGTGGGAATTTGCGCTATTCAAATGCTATCAATATTATTATTTTTATTATTAATTCGAGTCTTTCTTTTACTTTATATAGTTTTTGCTCTTGAAGTCTTGATACTTTTAATTAACATGTAATGACTTAATCATTGTTTTTGTTGTTTACAGATGAGTACTATGCTCATTATTACTACTACTATCGCCGGCAAATGGCACCCAAGGTGGACGTACGCATTGTCATCGCAGTCGCCATAACTGTCATTTCGGTGATTCAGGTATGTGCTGACAAGGGGATGGAGAAAGTATTACGTCTGTTTGTTTGTTTTTAACACACTGGATGGCTCTCCCTGGGTTGTGTAAAATGATAATGTTGCAAAGGTGCTTTTGCGGAATATTTTTTTCAATTGCCAGGGGGGAATGTGGCAATACTTTGAGTTGGATGGTCCCTTGATCTGCTTTTTGGGCCTGATATGCTAGCCTAATCTAAAAAATCAGGGTAATGTTCCATGGGGGTTTTGAAACACAGTGTGACCCAATTTGATGTTGTTTTTGTGAGATTGTTGTGAGATAAATATCTCAATGAAGATAAATAATTTTGCCTTTTCATTTTTCATATATATTTCATCTCTGTTTGTTTGACCCAGATTGTTTATATTTGTCTTGCTGAAGGAAAATTGTTATCATGAGTTGTTATGATTAAATATGTGGTGGGCAGTTGGGGGGGGGGGGGGAGCCTCTGATAGGTCCTATTTCTCTACGGCTTCCTCTATTTTTTCTCTTCTGTTTGTATTAGTTTTTCCCAGCGCAAAATATATGACTGAGTTAACGTGTCTCTGAAAGCTTTAGACTCAAAACTTGTTAAATCAATGTGTTACTTTGCTTCTTTTGCAGTATTTGGGAGGTCTTAGCAACTACAACTCTGCCCTAAACTATCTGTGCAAAGACCAGAAGTACCGGATGCGAGCCATGGACATTGCACGGACGGAGGGCTTGCTAAATAACAACAAAAAGAAAAACAGAAAAGGAAAGGTATGTGTACTTGTTCAAGATAGATGAGTATTTTTTATCATCGTATTCGCGTATGTGTTAGTTCAGCTTTCCTTCTGCTTCTGCTCGGATGATTGATCGACTATCACATTTTTCACATACAGTAATTGTCACTCTTCAATAGGGTTACAGTTATGATTATGCCACCGGCAGGTCTGACCTTTTTTTTCTTTCCCTCTGTTGTTTCTGTCTGGTTTATCTTACAATTTTTTTTCTTGCTCAAAATGACAGTTGTAATGTTGATGGGCTTCACCTTACTCAAAATAGTTAAGTTTGCCCCTGATAGTGATACCTCTTTTCAGAGAGACTTTTATTCTAACCTGCTACTAGTCAAATGTGTCTCTCTGTCATAACACCCTTTGGGTGGTTGGTGAGTATTCTGGTTTGGTTTGCTCCTAGTTCCCTATCAAACATCTACCATCCTTTACTCTCTTGTAACACCTCTAATCTTTGGCACTTATATGACTTGATGTGTTGCAAGTGCCATAAAACTTTTACTGAAACAAACTACTCTTCAGAGAGACTCCCATTCTAAACTCAACTGCCACTTGTAAAATGTGTCTCTTTGTTGTGATACCCTGTCGTTTTCTGCTACTCACCTCCTTCTCTCTTTCTTTCATTTTAGTTTTTTTAAAAAGTTTTAGTAGAGGTTTTACAGCACTCGCAACTACATAAGGTCATGTGAGCGCCAGAAGATTAGAGGTGTTACAAGAGAGTAACAAACATAAAATGAAGAAGGGGAGAAAAGGACGATAGGCGTTTGATAGGAAAGAAGAAGCAAACCACACAAGAGCACCTGCCAACCACCCACTTTCCTTGTCTTGATATCCTGACTCGTTTTCTGCTTAGTCATCTCCTTCACTCTTTCTTTCATTCTCCCGCAGGAAGAAGCCAAAGAAGAGGAGGAGGCGATGATACGCAAAATCATCGAGGAGAACATGGACATCCGGGGCGGGTACCGCAAGCCCAAGGTGACGGACGTGCTATGGGTGCAGCTGGTGCTGCTCCCGTACTGGCTGTACAAGTACGTGGTGTGGTGGCTGCGCTGGGTCTACAAGTTCAACATCAAAGGAGAAGAGTACGGGGTGGAGGAGAAGTTTCACATCATACGCAAGTTCCTGGGGTTGGGCCAGGCGCAGTGGGAGGTGAGTCTCTTTCTCTTTCTTTCTTTCTGTCGCTCTTGCTCTCTCTTTCTCTCCCTCCCTCCCTCCCTTCTGGCACTGTGGCGTCTCAATGCCGACAGCAGACAAGAACTCAACACTGGCTTGTGGGTCCTTGAAAAGTGCTGAACGTGGGTGAAATGTCCCATCAGACATGTTTTGGCTCTGGGAAGTGGGGGGGTGTTGACTTTTGTACTACGCTCCTTATGTTTGTTAGTCTCCATCTGATTATCTGAATCATAGAAGGGTGTGGCAACTCTGAAATCAAAGCAACGAATCAGCGAATGACAGTTGAAGAATTGTTGAAAAATGTGCTTTCCTCACCTTGCCAAGAACACTATCAGTTGATGGGTTGTTGGTAGGTGATCTAGTGTGGTTTGCTCCTTTTTTCCTATCACACATCTATAGTCCTTATCTCTTCTCTTCTTTTTTTTTTTGTGTGTGTTTGTTACTCTATTGTAAGACCTCTAATCTTCAGCACTTATGTGTGTGTGACCTAATTGTGTTGCAATTACTGAAACGAACTAAGATCTTTTGGCCTGTGACTCTTCTTCGCTTTTGTCCCCAGTTGTGTCCATCAGTCTTTTTATACCCCTGTACTAACCATATATGTAAACATTTGAAGGTGCGGTGGCAGAGCGGTTAGTGCGCTCGTCTCCGAAGCGGAAAGTCCAGGTTCGAGCCTCGGTTCGGACACAGATTTTTTTCGCCCCCTCCTGCCCACCCACCAGTAATGGGTACCTGACTTTGACTTGGGGAAGTAAAGGCGGCTTGGAAAGGAACTGGCCACCCTACCACAATATGCCGAAGGCCCAGGAAGTTGTCCCACTAACAAGGCAATCCCCAATGTCCAGATCGGACGCGGGAACAACTTTACTAAACATATATATCTTTTTACTCAAACTTTGAGCCAACATTGTCAGTTTAATAAAAAAAAAAATCATTTGGAAGATCAATGTAGGTGGTTGGCGGATGCTCTGGTGTGGTTTGTCCTGTCTTTCCTATCAAACAACTGTCATTCTTATCTTTCCTTTCTTTTGTTCATTATTCTCTTGTAACACCTCTTGTCTTTAGCACTTAAAATATATGACCAAATTGTGTTGCAGGTGCTGTAAATTGCGCACTAAAACAAAAGAAGATTGTAAATTTTATGATATCTCAGATTTCCTGATCCTATGAAAATAGAGCTGATGATGTTTTCTTATTTTGTCTTGTCTTTGATCAGAGTGTGACGGAGGAGGATAAAGCTGAATATATGGACCATGAACTTTGGATAAAAGAAAATTTTACGGTAAGTTTGTCGCACACCTATCAATAGAAAGTCTTATTAAAGATAACAGCGGGTGCTTGGCAGGTGCTCTGGTGTGGTTTGATCCTTCTTTCCTATCAAACGTCTGTCGTCCTGATCTCTCCTACTTCTTTTCTGTCCTTGTTACTCTCTTGCAACGCCTCTAATCTTTGGCACTTGTTTGACTTTATTGTGTTTCAAGTTCTGTAAATCTCTACTAAAATTAAAGTAAACTATGAAAGATAACAGACTTCTGGGCAGGGAAAACACCAAAAAAAAACCCCAATAAAAAAAACAAACAACAGAAGTCCAGCAGACTCATATCTTTCTGCCAGATGTTGTTTGAGTCGTGTGTCACAGTTTTCCTTTATTAAATTTTTTTTTTTTTGAGGTGTGAACAATTTCAGTGTATTTGCTGAATTTTTGAAAAAACTGACGTCTTTGGTTTAGCGGATAGGCTAGTTGCTGCCGCACACAGAAGATATGAGGTGGGTTCTAACATCATGAGGTTTCTAATCAAGTACTTTTCTGCTGAGACGTTATTTCCGTCTCTGCCCGTGGGTGGTTGGCGGGTGCTCTGGTGTGGTTTGCTTCTTCTTTCCTCTCCAACATCTATCGTCTTTATCTCCCCTCCTTTTTTGTGTTTGTTACTCTCGTGTAACACCTCCTATCCTCGGCGCTTATATGATCCCTTATTGTGTTGCAAGTGCCGTAAAACTCTTACTGAAACAAACGTCTCTGCCCAGGCTGGCCCCTCACAGGCAGAGTTGATGTAGCCCACCCCATAAACTTTTGTCACGACTCTGTGGAATCAGGCCCTGGTCTATTTTTGGGGCATATGGAGTTATTCGTATCATCTTAAAGGTTATTCATACGCCTTGCTTTCGATGAAAAAAAATATCTATTTGTCTTGAACAGAAGTCCAGATATTTGTGATTGAAGGAGGTGGGGGGGTCGCCTGGTTTCAGATGTAAAATTAGCGAGAAAACGGCCGTGAAAATTTGTTGACTTCCATAGCTTTAAGAATCTTTTGAAACTGGAAATTTATGCTTTTTGTGCCTTTAATCAAGTTTTTTCTATAAAATCCACACATGAAAGTGTTTGTGAATGGACATACAAGGTGTTGAACCAAGACCAAAAGTCTGAAAAAAACGTCCAAACTGGCCGAAAAATGCAATTTTCTCACCTTTCAAATATTTTGACGAGCGCCTGATTTCACCATGATGCCTCACAAATGGTCTAAATTGCGTTGATAGGGCCGTATAGCTTTCACAAAGTCAGTCAAACCTTTTCTAACAACCACCTGTACAAATGGCCACTTCCGTCTTCCTCCTTGAGTTTTTTTTCTGTATTATAATGATAATAACATTGTCAAAGACAACCAGCTGTCTAAGAGTGGTCGGTTGGCAGTTGCTGTGGTGTGTCTTCCTCCTTCTTTTTTATCAAACATCCGTCGTCCTTATCTCTCCTCCTATTTTCTTTTCTTTTTTTTAAATGCATTTTAAAAATCTGCTACACTTCTAATTTTCAGCATTTATATAACCTTATTGGGCTGCAAGTGCTGTAAAACATGTACTAAAAAATAATAATTCGAAAATTTGTTTAAAATGCTGTCGAAAATGATCACTTTTCTCCTGGGCAGTGGGTGGTTGTGTTGTAGAACAGATTTGTCTGTAGTTATATATACTGAACACTTTTCCACCCCATTGGGTTAGATGGTAAATGGTCGGCCTACTGCCCAGCAGGAAATGTTGATTGTGATTCTTTTTGTGGGTGGTTTGCGGGTGCTCCGGTGTGGTTTGCTCCTTTTTTCCTATCAAACGTCTGTGGTCCTTCTCTCTCCTCCTCATTTTTTTGTGCATGTTACTCTCTTGTAACACCTCTAATCTTTGGCACTTATATGACCTTATTGTGCTGCAAGTGCCGTAAAACTCTTATTAAAACTAACTGATTCTTTTTACTTAAACTCTAACATTTGTACTGGTGGAATAGTACACGTGTGTAGTTATCCTCAGATGTACACGTGTCATATTTACAAATGTGTGTCCTCCTTGCTGTTTTTCTTTCTATTCTGTGGATGGTTGGCGGGTGCTCTGGTGTGGTTTGCTCCTTCTGTCCTATCAAACAACTATCATCTTTATCTCTCCTCCTCTTTTTTATGTTTGTTACTCACTTGTAACACCTCTAATCTTCGGCACTTATATGACCTTATTGTGTTGCAAGTGCCGTAAAATGCTTACTAATACAAAAATCGTTCTATTCTTAACTTCTTTTTCTTTATTTTTCCCCATTAGTAGATAGATGTGGAAAGCGCCACTGGTAGATCCTACTTCTTTTATTACCCTCTGTTGTTTCTGTCTTGCTGTCTTGCTTTTCCCCTGCACTGAATGACCGACTCCTATTGAGTTTCTCTTTATTGACAGGAACAAAAAGTTTTCACTTTGATACACACATTTCGTGGCGTCGGTAGCCTAATGCCTAGTGGTTAGGCTATCGGACTAGTAATCGTGAGATTGCTGGTTCGGGGGTTCGAGCCCCAGCTCGGTCCGAGGCTGTGTCCTTGGGAAAGGCACTTTACACGAATTTCCCATTGGGCTCGGTCCTTTCGGAGATGGACGTTAAACTCGAAGGCCCCGCCTCTTAAATAACCTAGTAGTGTTGATAAGGGCGTTTAACCTATACCATTTCACCATTTTCACACCCATTTCTGTCTTTTATTTCAGGTTTGGAAAGAAGAAAAGGAGGAGGAAATGAAGCGAAAACTTGCGGAGAACAATAGATACAAAATGTACAGGAGGTACATGAAGAAAGGTGGAGCCGGGCAGATGACTTTTGGCCCCGAATAACAAATTTGGCTTGGAGACACTGTCGTAGATTTGAGCTGAAGTAGCTCAGCATTTATTACTCTTGGTATCATTTATGAAGAAATGGAAGCATATCTCTCTCGTACGAGTCACCATGTCTTGTCTCTACACCTTGCCATTCTGTAGTATGCTGAAAGATCTTTAAAGGATTTGAGACTTGGGTGGTTCATGGATGCTCTGGTGTGGTTTGCAGATGCTCTGATGTGGTTTGCTCTTTCTTTCCCTATCAAACATCTGTCATCCTTATCTTTCTTCCTTTTTTTTGTGTTTGTTACTCTCTTGTAACACCTCTAATCTTCAGCATTTATATGACCTAAATGTGTTGCAAGTGCCGTAAAACTCTTGCTGAAACATTTCTGAAACGGGTTGCTTGTTGTGGTTGTTGGATGCTGTGGTGTGTGGACTGCTTCTTTATGCTTCTTTTCACTCAGTGAGGCTGGTGGTTGGAGGGCGCTACAGGTAGGCCCTAACTTCTTTATTTTCCCTCTATTGTTTCTGTCTGTCTGTCTGTTCTACTTTTTCCCCAGCACTGAAAGACCATTACTGTGTTGATTTGTTTCAGTTTACTCAAACAAACAAACAAACAATCACTCGGGTGTTACTTTTCGTCCTCCTGTCCTGTTGTTAGTTGTACGCTGTAATACAACACCTCTTTTGGTCCTCCTGTCCTGTTGTTAGTTGTACGCTGTAATACAACGCCTCTTTTCGTCCTCCTGTCCTGTTGTTAGTTGTACGCTGTAATACAACACCTCTTTTCGTCCTCCTGTCCTGTTGTTAGTTGTACACTGTAATACAACGCCTCTTTTGGTCCTCCTGTCCTGTTGTTAGTTGTACGCTGTAATACAACACCTCTT
>NW_004797438.1:115830-119814 GCF_000002075.1 Aplysia californica
GGGGGGGGGGATGGGGGAGGAACCGGGATTGAAAGAATAGCCAAGGTAGTGGAACAGAGAAGTGAGACGGCACTCTCTCATCCTCTGTGCTCTATTTATTTTAACAGCCGGCCAAGAAAGTCGGCCAGAAAAAATTTATAGAATGCTGCAATTGTCGCGCTATTCTTGTTTCAAGTCTAATTAAGTGTGATTAAGAATTACATTTTTAAATAAAGCCTTGTCACGTTACAAAGGCTAAAAAATAATATAAATACCCCTCATCAGAGGCTTAAGAACAGACCATTTTGATTACTGGTTTGTTTGCATAACTGCCTTTTACGGAAGGGGTTTGAATAATGCCCCTGAATTCTATGACAGTGATGTGTCCAGAGATGTGGTTTTTAGTTTGAGTCCTGCTTGTTGGACATGATGAAAAAATGAAAAGAGAGAGAGAGAGAGAAAGAGAGAGAGAGAGAGTAAGAAGAAAAAGAGAGTGATACTGATAGAGAGAAGGTGGGGGGGGGAGTAGAAGAAGAAAAGAGAGACCGACTGATTTTGTCACAGTCCACGATATTATTGAACAAGATGAGGCAAATGCTAAGATATGGAAGATATTTATTGCTTGATAGTACATGTACCGGTTGTTTTATTCATGTAATATTTAGTTCTTTCAACTGCATGTTTGATTTTTGAAAAGGCTTTGGGAAGAATAAGTATATACTTAAATGAACATTACTGAGTTGTCAAAGGAAATGACTTTTGTCATATATATATATCTGTCTTGAGCTTCAAATGCAGATCTCATTTTTTATCTGAATTGAGCACAACATCTGGTTAGCTGAAATGAAATGATGTCTGCGCTCATATGACCTTAGCAGTTGCGAGCGCCGTAAAACCTTATACTATACTATACTAATGATGTCTCGCCTAATTCAGTAGTTAGTTTTGTGGTCTCACCATAAGACAATGAAATAACAATGAAATATTGATGGATTTACCATTGATCCTCTCAGAATGTGTACATAGTAGTCCTGTAACAGCTTATGTCAATGCAACATATGGGCTAATTGATTTGTTTGATTATTTCAACGGTACAAAGGAATGTTACTTCGGGAATTATGTCATGGTTCAGTGAATTTGTTGACGGCTATCTCTGGTTAATGAAATTAGAATTTATTTTTTTTGGTAGATATTTTTCTTGTGTCTGTATGAGATGTTGGATTTATTTAACTATTGAACTGTTTGTTTGTGTTTTTAAAATTGTTTTAAAAAAATTATGCATTATGCTTTTGTCTCTTTTTAGTGTGTAACGAATTGCAAAACCTGAAAACGGGTAGTTGGAAGGTGCTTCTGGTACTGCCTCCCTTCTTTTCTTCACTTTTGTTATTTCTGTCTCTCTGTCTTTTATTATTTTTGCTGCATAAAATGACTGATGTTATTGTGTCGACGTGCTTCTCTTTACTCAGACTCTCAAATACATTAAGCCAGGTGCTACAGTTGAGGAGTTGGTCGTTAGTGAGAAATCGATAGTTGGACTCGTATTTGATTTGTCCAGTAAGTAACAGGATATTGACAGCTGGTCTTTTTTAACTGATGGGTGATGGGACTGTTTCCCACATATCTATGAACTAGTCTACCTGTGTTGTGTGGGTGTGGGTGTATCTTTGTCTGTTTGCTTGTGTTTGTTTATCTGTGTACATATTGAAAATGGATGTGCACTAGTGTATGTGTTTGTATGTCTGTATTTACTCATGTGTATCACATAGGTATATTTGTATGTGATTGAGTGCCTGTGTGTGTGTGTGTGTGTGTGTATGTGTGTGTGTATGTGTGTGTGTGTGTGTGTGTGTGTGTGTGTGTGTGTGTGTGTCTTTTTTCCAAATGATGTATGTTGGAGTCTTACACTAAGAAGTCGATATACACAAGTGTGTACGCGCATGTGTGTGTGCTAGCTTCACGCTTTTCTGCGTAGTTTTGTTATATTTCAATGTCCTGCAATACCTTGCTCTCATATGAGTCTCTGAGAAAACCACCCCCCCAAAAAAACTACACTCTCACAAGGATATTTATTGATGGTACAGTGTATTTCCCCGCTGTAGTTTGCACTTGTCTTACTTTGTCATTGTCTGTCTTACTGGCATCCGTGGTGTCAGAGTTCGACTCTTTACCATCGATTGCAGAAGACGCATGTTCGATTCTCATGTGGGGAAATAGTTTTTTTTAAGGGTATCTGACTTCTTTCTCTTGCAATGGTTATTCTAAATCAACCCCGTGTTGGCACTGAAAGTCAGGATGGAAGCTGCCATCCTTCTAAATAATCGAAATTTTTGTTGATATGGATGTAAAATGTTGACAATAAAAAAAAGCATATTTGATTTTTCCCTCTTGTCTTTGTGCTTGTCTTTCTTTGTCATTGACTGGGGTCCCTCAGAAGGTGTACAGGAGGTTGGAGGATTCCAGTTTAATAGTGTTGGTGGTTGGCGGGTGCTCTGGTGTGGCTTGCTTCTTCTTTCCTATCAAACACCTATCATCTTTATCTCCCCTCCTTCTTTTTTGTGTTTGTTACTCTCTTGAAACGCGTCTAATATTCGGCACTTTTATGACCTTATTGTGTTGCAAGTGCCGTAAAACACTTACTAAAACAAAAACCATTTGATAGATCCTACTTTGTTTTCCTCCCTCTGTCTTTCCGTCCTATTTTTTCCCATCGCTAATTTTTTTTCCCCATCACTTATCGATTGTTATTGTGTAGATGTGCTTTTCTTAATGCAAAGTAACAAACTTCAGTAGGGTTCAAAGCTCTGTTACTATCATTTGTTGTTATTTATTGTTTCCTAGATAAAACATTAATGTATCCACGAAATATGTGTGTGTGTGACTGGAGGAAGGTTCCAGTTGACAGAAATTTTGGATGTTGAAATAAGGGCATTTTTGACCTTTGGAGAAGTACAGCATTTTGCAAAAATAATTAATTAAAAAATATTTAGATTTAAAATATTATTAAATCCTTTCAATAGGTTATTGAGAAATGGTTAAATGTGTGTTTTTGGATGGGTCTATAATTTTTGACCCAGTACTACTTTTTTGACCTTTTCACCCGCCCCGTTGCTCAAAAATAGCTTTGCCGACAGCTGGGGCCTTTCTCCAGGCACCCCACACGTATATACGTAGTACTGTCTATTGTACATTTGTTGTAAACTGAGCTTGCTGCAGCTGTGTCGTGAAATTGTACCCTGCCCTCTAGTGGACGTCACAATTACATCAGCCCCCCGGCCATATGGCTTTGATAGTGGGGGTGAGGTTGTCCTGAGTCCTCTCTCTCTGTCTCTCTGTGTGTCTCTCTCTCACTCTTTGTCTCTCTGTTTCTCTCTATTTTTCTCTTTCGCGCTCTCTCTCTGTCTCTGTGTGTCTCTCTGTCTCTCTCTCTTTCTCTGTCACTCTCTCTCTCTCTCTCTCTTTCTTTCGCTCTGTCTCTCTCTGTCTCTCTTTCTCTCTCTCTCTGTCTCTATCTGTCTCTCTCTCTCACTCCCTCTCTCTCTCTCTTTCTCTTTCTTTCTCTCTCTCTCTCTCTCTCTCTCTCTCTTTCTGTCTGTCTCTCTCTCTCTCTCTCTCTTTCTCTCTCTCCCTGTCTTATCTTTGCGCTGTTCCCATCTCTATAATGATGCTGTGGTTAGGCTGGGTCACAGGTGTAGAACAATTAATGGGTCTGCATTCCCCTTCCTACCTACCTACCTTTCTGCTTTTGTTTTAAAAGGAAGTTATTTATGATGTGTATGGTGTGTGTGTGGGAAGGGGACAGGATGGTTTGTGGGAGTGGGGGTGTTATCTTTCCTGATGAGTTTTTTGAGTTGTCTTCTTTTTTTCGTTTTTGTTTTTGTTCTTTTTCATTGTTATGGATTTTGTATCATACATACAATCTGCTGTGATGTTGGATAGCAGGTGAACTACTTCCTTTTACCTCTCAACTTTTGTTTTAACTGGAAGTTAATCAGGAAAGAGGTATGG
>NW_004797438.1:120340-121456 GCF_000002075.1 Aplysia californica
GTTTGGGTGGGGGGGCATTTCTTTGTTATTGATTTAGTATTACTTTGTATTATTCATAATCTGCTGCTGTGTTGGGTAAAGGTTAGCTTTGTGTGAGCGCGAACGCACTGCTTGCTTGCTACGTTACTTCTTTCCAGGCGTGAGTGATGTTTGAAATTGATGGCAGGAATAGAGATTCTTGGTGGTGCGGTGACAGCTGTCCAGGACTTTAGTACAATGACTGCTGGCTGAGATTAGGTTTTGATCCGTGTAATAGCAGGATAGTCACGGCCTTATCTTTTAAGACCCTTTGGGGAGATTGATTTTTTGTCTCGATTTGCTGTGTTTTGTGTATTGATACGTGATGTTCCCTGAGGGGGTGATTAAGAATTAAATCCTGGGGGGAAAATATGTGTTGAATATTGTTATCACTCCCACATGTACGCACAAACACAGATTCTCTTGTGGGTGGTCGGCGGGTGCTCTTGTGCGGTTTGCTCCTTCTTTCCTATCAAACATCTATCGTCTTGATCTCCCCTCCTTCTTTTTTGTGTTTGTTGCTCTCTTGTAACACCTCTAATCTTCGGTACCTATATGAACTTATTGTGTTGCGAGCGCCGTAAAACGCTCACTAAAACTAAAACACATGATGTCCCCCTGAGGGGGTAGTTAAGAATTAAATCCTGGGGACAAATAAGTATTGTGTTTTGTATACACATCCACATGTAGGCCTACACACAAAAACAGACACACTTGTGGACACACTTCTTACACTCATGCACGAATGCTTACATGTGTAAGACTTGCACATGCACAGATACATGCTCTCATGTGACAAATGCACACACGCTCAAGTGCACATGGAGCTTGCACTTACACTGGTATGTGCTGGTACATGTTATGCACACGTACACGCTCATGCACCCAATTGAGGAGTGGTTTTTCCAAAACTCTGTAAGTCAGTTTTGACGAGCATTTGATTTCATCACGATGCTTAACACCTACATTTGTATTATGTGTGTGTAGCATTGTGGTGAAATCAGGCCTTCGTCAAAACTGACTTACAGAGTTTTGGAAAACCTCTCTTCCATTGTGCGCACACACACATAGGCACGCGTGCGCACACACACACACACA
>NW_004797438.1:121996-124638 GCF_000002075.1 Aplysia californica
AAAACCTCCTCTAAGACTTAAAAATTCTTTTAATTTGCTCTTACTGTCAGTCTGTCTTACTTTTACCCTATGTCAAATTATGTCTGTTATCGTATCGATGTGCTTTTGTTTACCCGAACTCAAACCATAATTTGTTCTCAACACGTTTGCACCAGAGTCTGTGGTGTAGTGGTTAGTTCAGGCACTTTTCCATTGCATGCAGTAGACCCGAGTTCGATTCCTGTGCGTGGAGAATTTTTTTTGAGTATGCCAGTCTTTCAGCTGGGATGTTGTATTTCTCTCAGTCCAGCTTGGCACTGACAAGCAAGGTCAAAGCCCACCTTCAAAATATAATCAAAATATTTTGATTGGGGGGTGGCTTGAAACATCTTCATATTTTAATTAAATCTTTGCGTTGCAGACTCTTATTTAGTGTGAATGTATTTACTTTATGACTCCAGGCTGATGGCTTTATGAATTTATTTCCATGACCGCCATGGCTCTTCTGTGCTTCTTTCATTCTTTCATTCTATTCTGCTTCTTCAGCTGATCTGAGTTGGTGGTTGGCGGTTGCTCTGGTGTGGTTTGCTCCTTCTTTCCAGTAAAAAAATCTATTGTCTCTATCTCCCTTCCTTTTTTGTGTTTTTCACTCTCTTGTAACACATCTAATCTTCGGCACTTATATGACCTTATTGTGTTGCAAGTGCTGTAAAACTCTTACTGAAGCTAATGCTGATCTGAGATGCTTAGTTTGTCACAAACTTGACAGAGAAGCAAGAGTTTGAGGTTTGAATCTGAAAAGGGGTGGGTTCAATGTTTTGTCATGTAGTCCTTGTAGAATATTATTTCATCCATACCCGGTGTCCTGTTGGGTCCTGTGTTCTGTTTGTTGTAGAGTACTGAACTCCTTGAAAATGTATTTTCTAAGATGGGTGGTTGGATGGTGCCATTGAAGGGTCTTTTTTCTTTTCTGGTAAAAGTAAACTTTATCTCCTACCCCCCAACTTGGAACTTACTTGACCTTCTACTAATCTAATACGCAAGGGCCCAATTTAGATTGCTGTAATGTCATGAGCTGGAAGTACATTTTAAGTTATTTTAAGAATGCTCGGTCAAAATTTACTATTGCACCTTTCTTTCCCCTCTGTCATTTCTGTCTGTCTTTTCTTTTTCGCAGCACTCTATGACCGTTGTCGTGTCGATGTGCTTCTCTTTTCGCACACTCGAACATGCACAAATTATAATCCGCTGGGTTTTTATTGTTGATCATGTTTTCTTGCTCCTGATGTGTAGTTCGGAATAATGTCATAAAGGCGACAGCTGCTTCATATTTTACTGTTACTCCCAAATCAATATTTAATTTTCAGCGTATTGATCAATTTCAGCCTATTGATCTGAATGCTTTTTTAATGTTTAAAACTTTTGAAATAATATAATCTATGTTTGGAAAGAAAGTTAGGAATTATGTAGATTCTAGCTTAGTGTTTTTTACCATGCACAAAATGGCAGTCAGTTTGTCTGTTTTCTTCTATTCTTGAGTTGAGAGTATTCTGGGTGCGTTTTATTTTGTCGCTTTTTATTTTTTGTATTTTTGTCTTTTATAGGTCACAGTAATGGGTGCTTCGTAGAGAAGGTGCTGTATTATGGTGGTCAGCTCCTTCTATATTATTATGGATGTTTGGAGGGGGCCCTTGTTGGTCCTACTTCTTTTCTTGCCCTCAGTTGTATTTTTAGTCTCTATCTTGCTTTTTCCTTTCTCTATCTCACTGTGACCGTTTTTCTCTGTTGATGTGCTTTGTTAAGTGAAGCAAAGAAAAAAAAAGCGGCCTCTTTTTGGAATTCTTATTGCTCTTTCCTTGTTCCTGGTGAATATACAAACTGACTCTCCGTAGACTGCAATTTTACAACATTAAGTGGGTAATTGGAGGATGCTATTTGTAGGTCCCACTTCTCTTTTGTCTCTTTTTTTGCTTCTGTTTGTAGGCTGCAGTTCTTACTTTTTCCCCTTTTCGAGATGATGGGCGGGTGGTTGGAGGGCATCACTGGTAGGTCCTATTTTTTTTCTTTCTCTCTGTTGTTTCTTTCTATCTGTCTTACTTCTTCCCTGCACTATACATGACCGTTTCTTGTTTCGATATGCTTCTCTTCTCTTAAACTTAAACTCAAACTAAATGACAGTTATTGCTTTAATGTGCTTCTCTTTATTTTAACGCAAACTCGAATGACATTTGCGACATTATTTTGTGTGCTGTGCCATAGGATGTGAATGAGCAGCTGAGTGAGGTGGTTTTATGAGCCTACCTGTATTTAAAAAAATGTGCGGATGTGGTTCTATTACTCAAGGGAAATTATGTTGGCACTACGAAATATGAATGCGTTCCCTATTTGAATGATGCAAACAAATCTTTATTTGAGACTCGGCCAGAGTTTTACACATGTATGTATGACTGGTGATTGGTGGAGGGCCTCCTCGCACTGGTATGTCCTTCTTTTCTTAGCCTCTGTTGTTTCTGTCTCCGTCTTACTTTTACCTTTTTCTAGCACTCTATATGACCGTTATTGTGTCAGTGTGCATCTCTTTACTCTTACTCAAACACTTGTGTGTATGGTTGGTTGGCGCATGCTCTGGTGTCGTTTGCTCCTTCTTTCCTATCAAACATCTA
>NW_004797438.1:125758-127184 GCF_000002075.1 Aplysia californica
TATATATATGATCTAATTGTGTTGCAAGTGCGGTAAAATGCTTACTAAAACAAATAAATAAATAATATGACAAAAACATGTACTATTTTACAATGTCTTGTTGACGCATGAATTATCCATGGCTGGACCTGTTGTTTTGTTTTGGACTAATCATCTCGTTCACCAGCCTCCCTATTGTCCAGATTAAACTTACAGGGTTTTTTGTTTTTGTTTCAGTTTTTTTTTGTACAAGTTTAAAGAATAGATTTTTGGATTGGCCGTATCTGGCTGAGAGTCATGGGTTGAATTAAATTGCTGGAATGTATTTGAATTACATTGTGTATGCGTATGGATAACAAATATAATATATAGAGATAATATATTAATAGCATTTAGTTAGCACAAATTCCCTCTCAACAGCAAGCACTCTACGCTTTGCAAGTACAATCTATACCTGATATGGACTTACAAGTCTTGTGATGTCTTACAGCATGACAGGTACGAATGTAGATTTGTTGAGGTCAAAAAGTATTATCCAGAGGAGTGTAGAGAAGGGGGGAGGGAGGGAGGGAGGGCGAGATTGAGAGCGAGATTAGGGGGGGGGGGCGAGGTTAATGACCTTTCTGGTACTTTGAGTTTGGGAGTTTCGTGCTTATGTTTCTCTTGGAACATGACTGTATTGAGGTGCTTCCCTTTCTGCAAATTAAATCAAACAAACTATCATCAGTGGTTCTGTCCAGCTCAGCTCAAGACAGGTGCATTCTCATTTCCCTCATGCTTGTCTTGTTAAGCCCCTCACATGTAGTTGCCCCCCTCCCCCCCCCATAAAAGCATCAAGGAAACCACACCCCCATCCCACCCTCCCCTCCACCCCTTCATCTGAGTAAATTATTCATCAGTGTTCGCAGACTGTTCTATAGGTCACCAACAATGCGTGCCACAATTATTTATAGTCAATTTTATAGGCTGACTTTATGACTCTAGCAAATGGAAAAAATGTTTCAATAATTATTAATGGATTTTAGGGCTCACATGAAACAAAACTCTGATATATTACTTATACTAAATAAGCAACACACATTTTTACTGTACCAATTACCAGACGACAGTGGTACCTGAAAGACTGTTAATGTGTATTTCATATACATGTATCTAGGTCATTGAGTTTTTGACTTACTGCCCCACTTGGGCAACTGTGTCATGATCGTGATGTTTTGGTCCTTTCTTTGCTGATACACATATTATTAGTGGGTGGTTGGTGGGTGCTCTGGTGTAGTTTGCTTCTTCTTTCCTATCAAACATCTATCGTCCTTATCTTCCCTCCTCCTTTTTTATGTTTGTTACTCTCTTGTAACACCTCTTATTTTCTGGAGCTCATATGACCTCATGCAGCTGCGAGCCCCGTAAAACCTCTACTAAAACTTAAACTAATATTATGATTATAATT
>NW_004797438.1:128369-129971 GCF_000002075.1 Aplysia californica
GGGGGGTTGTGGGTTTTGGGTTTCGGGGGAAGGGGGAGGGGAAGAGGGGAGATTCAAGGCTGTACGACATCTACTTTTGTTAGTTCTGTCAGTCAGAATTAGATGTTTAATTACGAGGTTCTGTCTTTTAAATGTCCAAAATGTATTTTAAGGTGCATTATACCCGTACATTATCATACTTACATGATGTGAAAGATTGTTTTAACCATGAGTCTGAGAAAAAATAACAACCCCACAACGATATATATATAACACAAAAACAACTTTAATCTTTGACCTGGCCTGTGTACATCCGACACTATTATTAGTGTGTGTTTCAAATATGTAGGTCATTGGATTTTAACATCCCACTGTTCGATTGTTTTATGTGTAACGGTGTTAATTACATGTGCCAGTATCCATGAATGTATGTATGTTTGTTTGCACGTTTTGGTGGTTGATGAGTCACATAATTTCTTTTGAGTGATGACATTGCCTGTACCAGGCGTACCTATTATGAATATGAGTATGCACATGTATATGTATACAGTTATGTATAATGTATGCCCAATTGCTTGGATGACGAATATACACCCAAGTCTGAGAAGAAGTCTTGATTATTTTGTTCCTTCTGCTGTGTTGTTGTGTCAAACGGACTAGCGGGTGGTTGGCGGGTGCTCTGGTGTGGTTTGCTCCTTTCATATCAGGCAACTATCGTCTTTATCCTCCTTCTTTCTTTTATATGTGTTACTCTCTTGTAACACATTTAATCTTCAGCACTTATATGACCTTATGTGTTGCAAGTGCCGTAAAACGTTTACTAAAACTAAAACTGCTGGGTTGTTGTGTCAAACAGACTTTTGTGATATTGTGGTTAGTGGCTTTGCTGTCGCATGCAGGAGCCCTGAGTTCGATTCCTAAGTGGGTAGAAATTTTTATCAGGTGTCTCTATCTTTCTTCCTTCCAGGATGTTGTATCCCTCTCATCCACGGGTTGGTCCTGACAGGCAGGGTCAAAAGTCTACCTCCTAAATTATCTAAATTGCGTTAACCCTATCCGTACGTCGTATTTTACTCTCGTGTCCATACGACGTGGGGAACTCTGTGCCACTGCTTTCCAAAGAGAACATTTACTCATTAATCCGATCCGCACCCTTTGCATAGCAGTCTTTCAAAATGATTTTTTGAGAAATGCTGAAAGTTTCATGAGAAATGCTGAAAGTTTCAAAGAGATCTTCGAACTAGAAGTATTCTAGAACTGTGAAGAATACAACCACGGGGGCACAAAATGACCCCAGTACATACGGATAGGGTTAAATGGGGTGTGTAAAAAAAACACTTACATGAAGAAAAAAAATGGTTGTGTCAATTGATGGTTGGTGGTGGCTGCTCTTGTGTGGTTGGCTTCTGTAATGATTAAATTATTAAAGTTAAAGATCCTTAAAATATATTTTTGTATACGTTGGGCGGCTACTCTCGCCTACATAATTTTCTTTACTTTGACCTTTTAAAAAATTGTTTTAGGGGAATCATTTTCTCTCTTTCTCTTTCCCTCTCTCTCTTTCCCATTCTCTATCTCTCTTTCTCTGTCTCTCTGTCTCTGTATCTCTCTCTCTCTCTCTCT
>NW_004797438.1:130304-131625 GCF_000002075.1 Aplysia californica
CTCTCCCCCCCCTCTCTCTCCTTTTACACTTGGTCACAGAACCAAGGAACGACTCAGAGAATGTCACGATAAATCATAATGAATGCGGGAGGACGGGAGAAGGCACGATAAAAAATTGCAAAATCTTTTTAGTTTGGTCTAAGGGAGGCAAACGATACATTACTTAAGGGAATGCAATTCATTTTCATGGTTAATTCCCCTTGCTTTGTTACTGAAGCAATTAACCCTACCCTGTCGGTATTGCTGCTGTTGTTACTACTGTGTCTGCTGTTACTGTTGCTGCTGTAGTTATTTCGACTCTTTACTCCTTGCATGTTATTGTAGGACAGTTGAAAGGAGGGTGGTTGGCGGGTGCACTGGTATGGTTTGCTTCTTCTTTCCTGTCGAACGTCTATCGTCTTTATCTCCTCTCCTTCTTTTTTGTGTTTGTACCTCTAATCTTCGGGACTTATATGACCTTATTGTGTTACAAGTACCTTAAAACCCCAACTAAAACTAAAGGAAGATAATTTGAGGAGGAAATTGTGCAGAAAAGGAACTACTGACAATCATAGTATTGTATAAAAATGGGCCCGTTGAAGTAAATTAATTATGTACTAACAAAATGTTTAGGTTTAGAAACTTAAAAATCTATATGACAATCTGCGTCAATGACACTTATGACGCACACCATAGACTTGTAGTGAAATAACATAGACCGTAGTACACACCATAGACTTGTAGTGTAATAACATAGACCGTAGTACTCACCATAAAAAGGAGGAGCAAAAGATTAGAAGAAAAGGTGCGCGGTTGAGAAACAAGTGAAACTCGAGACAGTTTGAGAACATAAATAAACAAGGTTTCTTATTCTTCTATCACAATGCCATATAACAGCTTGTAACTCAGGAACCTCTGCCCAGTTGCTACAGCATGTCAGCACAACGTATAAAATTAAATAAACATCCGCAACAACAGCTTGTAACTTAGGAACCTCTGCCCAGTTCCCACAGCATGTCAGCACAACATATAAGATTAAATAAACATCCGCAATAAGAAATGAGCTGGAATTAGATTTATTAAAAAAAATACGCTCGTTTTATGCATATATTGTGTAGACTTGCTGTGCACTTTATTATAAACATGAATTAGATTTCAAATTGTGGAAAAAGGTGTGCTTGCGTAACGTCTGGCTGCTATTTTAGCCTGATGTCTGGGGTTATTTCTGTACAAGATTATAGGTCCTGGTAATTGAAAGGTAATTCCGTAACTCCTCCTACGCACACACACACACACACACACACACACACACACACACACACACACACACACACACACACAC
>NW_004797438.1:132307-133539 GCF_000002075.1 Aplysia californica
GAGAGAGAGAGAGAGAGAGAGAGAGAGAGAGAGAGAGAGAGAGAGAGAGAGAGAGAGACGCACTTTGTTTGCTCCACTAATGTTAATAACTGCATGTACTTGTGAAAATACATGCCTGAATGCAAGTTGTTTTTTCTGGTTACATTCACATGATGTGCGTCATGTATTCGTTTCTTTCTGTGGTGTTATCTTTTTCAGTTGTGGCGTCGGTGGCCAAGTGGTTAGGCTACCGGACTCGTAATCTTGAGGTTGCGGGTTCGGGGGTTCGAGCCGCGAGCCCGACGTTGTGTCCTTGCGATAGGCATTTTGCACAAATTTTCCTCACTTTCACCCTGGTGGGAATGGATACCCGACCATAGACAGCGAAAGATCTTGTCAGTATGTCAGTATTTTAGCACCTATAAATGTCCGCTTGCACTGAATGCTTCCCGTGAAGTTGAGGTGGGTTTTTTTTAGAATGCTCTCTGGTCTGCTGGGGTAATAGTATAGTTTGTGAAGCGCATAGAACTTGCTGTTGAGCGGGGATTTGCGCTATACAAATGTTATGTATTATTATTAAGTTGAAGCGCATTGTAACTTATGCGAGTGGGTGAGGGGCGCCGCCTCTGGGAGGTCCCCCTGAAATTCTCATGTCATTGTACATCTGTTCTTTCCTCTTTTTGCTTCTGTCTGTCTTGCATTTTCCTTGCAACATATTATGACCATTATTTCGGCAAGGTGCTTCTCTTTACAAAAACAAAATAAAACAAAACAACAATTTAAAAAAGCCGAACGAAGATACCCGCCCCCCTCAAATAGTCACTTTTACTTTTACCAAATTAAGTATCACTAGCGTAAATATAATTTCTACCAGATTCTGTCGTGAAAGGCTTTCTGTATTTAAAAACTAAACCGACTCTCTCAATAAAAAGTAAGGATACGGTGCCTGATAAGAAGTTGAGAATTACAAAGATATGCACAATACATGTATGTTATAATTATCACTCGGTATTCCATTTTCAGCAAACCAGATTTTGAAAGGCCAAGTTGCAATTCAAACAATTTACCAATAAAAGCACATTTTGAGTAAGATTTCTGAGCTATCCTACCCATGCAGCAGTCTAGATTTTTATTAACTAGAGTTTTTGAAAATCTCGTTTTAAAAAGTGCTTGTTTCCTTTTTTCTTTATCGTTTTGTTTTGTTTTGATTGTGTTGACTGGGTGGATGAGAGAAAGGGAGTTTGGGGTGGGGG
>NW_004797438.1:134455-135938 GCF_000002075.1 Aplysia californica
AATTTCGAGAAAATGAGCAATAACCTCATTCACGAAATATATTCAAGTAAGAATCAGAATCTTCTGGCCCGACAAGATCTCCAACGCAGATCTGATACGTAAATGTAAGCAAGAGGACATGACCAGCATAACAAAAAGGAAAAGATGGAGATGGATTGGACATGTTCTGAGAAGAGAACCAGACTCTATTGTGAAGACTGCCCTCCACTGGACACCCGAAGGACATCGCAAGAGGGGCAGACCCAAAGTAACATGGAGACGCACAGTAGAGACTGAAATGAAGTACTGGAATCATTCGTCGGGAACGCTGACCAAGATGGCCCAAAACAGACAGAGCTAGAGATCCTTTGTTGCTGCCCTAATCGCCAGATGGCGTAATGGGTAGTAAGTAAGTATAAAGTTCTGATTAGAAGGCTTAAATAGACTTTTTTCTAGACTTAACATTGTTCATGTATTTAGGCTTCGCATCTTTGAACAAGAATTACTGGGCGTAGGAACAGAACAGCCGCTTCGTCAGTGCTACTAATAGATAGCCCGTTTGTCGCCGGTTTCCAATTATATTATGCAGAACTCTATTTTAGGAAAATGTGTCTTATCCTTGTCTTTTTTCTCAGGTCTTCTTATATTATGTATTTATACCTAAGTTATTATGTATCTTAAACTCACAGATTTAGTGACAAGATCAACGTGGTCCAATAACATTCTGACATTAATACAGCTTTGTTAATTCTTTTAAAAATACAACTGTTAAAACGAACATAAGCACGACAAATACGTTCCGCTTCAGTCTTTTCCTAAATAGAGCCACTTTCATTTCTTGTCTATATCTTGAAAATAACTTACTAAGGCCAGAGTAAATTTCGCCCACCACATCCCCTCCTCCTCTTCCTCATCCCCAATCCCCACTTTTAAAAATAAATTGCCTTTACGGCATGGTGTCACGGCAACCCAAACATGGCCCCATTGAGAATGGAGACCTTGGATGTGCATACTTGGTCGTCATCATCATCATCATCATCCGGTGCCTTGCCGACTGACGTGGGCGACCTCCACTTCACTCTGTTTTGCGTTGCAGCAATGGTGTCTGTTGTTCTTGCGGCTCCCAGTCATGTTGTCATCTTGTCCAGTATATTTTCTCTTTGTCTGCCTCTACTTCTCTTTCCATAAAACTTGCCCGTTGTTACAATATACTTGGTCAAGTAAGTTCCAAATGAAGGGCCCAAATGTACTTTAACTTTTACCCAAATTGTTGATGCAGTGCTATTAGAAAAGGGCACAGCAGAAGCATTCTGGATTTGGTGAAGAATGGTCTCAATTGATTGTCGTCACCAATATAACACAAACACCGTGCAGGTTGATCTTTTAAATTCAAAATAATGATTTAGAATTTGTGAGAAAGTTGAAAGACAATAGATAGTGCCCAAAATATGAGCAGGTGTAAAGAATATCATTTATCTTTTTTCTTTTTCTTTTTCTTGCAAAG
>NW_004797438.1:138343-139805 GCF_000002075.1 Aplysia californica
ACTGCTATTCAGCTATTTTAGTCTAGTATTTTCAATAGACCCCTCAAGATGTAGAGGTCTTCTTGTGCAAAATTTATAACAAAACGTCACAGAGGCGTGGTGATTAACCCTATCCGTACGTCGTGTTTTACTAACGTATCCATGCGAAAGAAATGTGGTTTTTTAGGAGACTGCTAAGGGTATCGTGGAAGGAAAAGAAATTAAATGAGGTAGTACTTGATGAAGCCCACGTGGGACGCTCAATGTTAAAAATAACCAAGAAACAACAAATGCAGTTTTTGGAACACCTGAATAGACATAAGGGTCTTGAACATCTAGCTCTCACTGGCAAAATTGAGAGCAAGCGAAGCAGGGGTAGGCCCAGAACAACATACTTAGGGAACTTAAACAAATGGGTAACAGGGAAAGATCAAGGAAACGTAGCTTTTTTAGGGCATTCGAGCAAAGGAATGAATGGAGAACCATGATCGCCGATGTCTGTCGCAGATCTGGCACTGGATGGTGATGATTCATTCGACGTGGGGAAGTCTGTGCCACCGCTTTCCAAAGAGGAAATTTACTCGTCAATCCGATCCATACGCTTTGCACAACAGTATGTCAAAATGATTTATTTAGAAATACTGAAAGTTTGAATGAGACCTTCGTACCGTACTAGAAGTGTTCTAAAATGTGAAGAATACAATCCCGGGGGTACAAAATGACCCCGGGCGTACGGATAGGGTTAATATCAAATTGATAGTAAAAATTGACACTGAGAGCAAATCTGAATACAAAAATGCATTAATCATTAAGAGATGAGAATTGTTTGATTGATTTACTGCTTTATTGATCTATTGATTTTTTTATTACTATCATTTAACAACAACACCCCGCTATACTCCAGGCCAATGGGAAATGTTGGGTGCAGCGCAGCTTCAATTTCTGGACCCGCACACAGCTTTATGAAGTCTCGACCATGTTCGCAGATTTTTGACGGCTTTGAAGACTGGAGGCTAGACATGGGGCCAGATCCCTGCTTGTATGAGGCTTCTCTTAAAGAATTACGTTTCTGTTTATTTTCCCATGAATAATTGTTGTTGTATATCAAGCTTTGGTACAAAAGATGTATCTAGGATGCAGTCTCCCATTGTAAAATTATTATATTGGCATGTATGTTTGTTACCCTCAGAGCTCACGGGATGTCCCTCCTACAGGTCACTTGCCTTGCTGCAGACAGACGCCTGTGTCTCCCTGCAACACCTACCGGTACAAGCGGAAGAAAAAAGTAAAGTATGTTTGTTTCTCAAATACACGTGGTTTACATTTCCGAACAGCGTCTCTCAAAGCGTAATCCTAACAACATGCCCCTGCTAGAACTATTATATAAACTTGAAAACAAAATCAAGAATCTTTTTTCTTAAAATCGATGAGCTGTGCCATACCACTCTTTCGTCGGCTGGCGAATAAACAACCCCCGTCCTTA
>NW_004797438.1:139905-143410 GCF_000002075.1 Aplysia californica
TCTCTCTCTCTCTCTCGCTCCTGGATCTATATCTCTATCAATCTATACAAGTATTTGCTTATTTCCATAGACGATGAACTGTACTGGCATCTCTCCACAATTCTCTACTGTATGAAAAAAGTGAACAAAGTCAACACGCTTTGCCTCAAGCTTCGGCAAGGAATCATATTTTTAATATACCGTACACACAACAATCACACTAATAGGTGGTAGATCTACAGCTATTTTGTCAAGTATTTTCAATAGCCCGCTCAAGATTTAGAGGTTTTCTTGAGCAAAATGTTTAATATAACGGCACAGAGGCGTGGTGATTAACCCTATCCGTACGTCGTGTTTTACTAACGTATCCATACGAAAGAAATGTGGTTTCTTAGGAGACTGCTAAGGGTATCGTGGAAGGAAAAGAAATCAAATGAGGTAGTGCTTGATGAAGCCCACGTGGGATACTCAATGTTAAAAACAATCAAGAAACAACAAATGCAGTTTTTGGAACACCTGAACAGACATAAGGGTCTTGAACATCTTGCTCTCACTGGCAAAATTAAGGGCAAGCGAGGCAGGGGTAGACCCAGAACAACATACTTAGGGAACCAAAACAAGTGGATAAAAGGGGAAGATCAGGGAAACGTAGCTTTTTTGAGAGCATCAGAGCAAAGGAATGAACGGAGAACCATGATCGCCGATGTCTGTCGCAGATCTGGCACTGGATGATGATGATCCATACGAGGTGGGGAAGTCTGTGCCACCACTTTCCAAAGAAAAAATTGACTCGTTAATCCGATCCAAACGCTTTGCATATCAATTTGTCAAAATGATTTTTTTGAGAAATACTGAAAGTTTCAAAGAGACCTTTGTACCGGACTAGAAGTATTCTAAAATGTGAAGAATACATCCCCAGGGGTACAAAATGACCTCGGGGCGGACGGATAGGGTTAATATCAAATTAGTGGTAAAAATTGACACTGGTAGCAAATCTGAAAACAAAAATTCATTAACTAAAAGATGAGAATTTGTTGATTGATTTATTTCCTGCTTTATTGATCTATTGATTTGTATATTACTATCATTTAACAACAACACCCCGCTATACTCCGGGCCAATCTGAAATGTTGGGTGCAGTGCAGTCTCAATTTCTGGACCCGCACACCGCTTCCTGAAGTCTCAACCACACACGTAGATTTTCGACGGCTTTGAAGACTTGAGGCGAGACCTGGGGCCAATCGCTGCTTGTAATAATACATAGCATTTATACCGCGCATTTCCATTTTCTAAAAAAATACACATCACATCGAACAAGACAACACATCCTAAAAATTTATCGACCTGTGTGTATGTCAAACAAAGTGTTATGCATATAATATCCGTATATATGTGTAAACATTTCTATGAGAAAAACAGTCTCGCATGGAGGTTGGAAATGCGTTCACTAAAATTATCCAATGCAATAAAAATCCACGAACGGTTCTCTCTCTAAAATTGAGACGTGAGTAGCTAGAAACATTCATTAAAACATTCGTTCTCTACAGATAGAAAAACATTTCCGCTCTCTCTCTCTCTCTCTCTCTCTCTCTCTCTCTCTCTCTCTCTCTCTCTCTCTCATTCTCACTTATTTGTATGAGGCTTATCCTAAAGAATTACGTTTCTGTTGCTTTTAGTTTATTTTCCCAGGAATAATTATTGTGGCGTATCATCATCATCATCATCCGGTGCCCTGCCGACTGGCGTGGGCGATCATGGGCCTCCACTTCACTCTGTCTTGTGTTGCAGCAATGGTGTTTGTTGTTCTTGCTGCTCCAAGCCATGTTGTCATCTGGTCCAGTAACTTTTCCCTCTGTCTGCCTCTGCCTCTCTTTCCATCAAACTTGTCTGTTGTTACAATATTCTCCAATGCTTTTTTCCGCATTGTGTGTCCGAAGAAATTTACCTGGCGTATCATGCTTTGGTACAAAAGATGTATCTAGGAGGCAGTTTTTCCAATTGTAAAGTTATTATATTGGCATGTATGTTTGTTTCTTAAAATATATTAATGGTTAACGTTTTCGAATAGCGTCTCTAAAAGCGTAATCCTATCTGAACGTACCCCGGCTAGAGCTATTATATAAACTTGAAAAAGTGGATGGTTGGCGGGTGCTCTGGTGTGGTTTGCTTCTTCTTTCCCATGAAACATCTATCGTCCTTATCTCCCCTTTTTCTTTTTTTATGTTTGTTATTCTCTTGCAACACTTCTAATCTGCTGGCGCTTATAATGTGACCTTATGCAGTTGTTGCGAGTACCGTAAAACCTCTACTAAAAGTTGTTAAAAACTTGAAAACAAAATCAGGAATCTCTTTTCTTAAAATCGATGAGCTGTGCCATACCTCTCTTTCGTCGGCTGGCGAATAAACAATCCCCGTCCTTACTGTTTACTTGCCAATATTTGCAAATTCGCACTTTGACACAAACAAGTGGCAGGCGGGGCTCTGGTGTGGTTTAGGTTAGTTTTAGTAAGAGTTTTACGGCACTTGCAACGCAATGAGGGCATATAAGGGCCGAAGATTAGAGGTGTTACAAGAGAGTAACAAACACAAAAAGAAGGAGGAGAGATAGAGACGATTGGTGTTTGATAGGAAAGAAAAAGCAAACCACACCAGAGCATCTGCCAACCACCAACTCTGGTGTGGTTTGCTCCTATCTTTTGCTATCAAACATCAGCTACCGTCCTTATATCTCCTCTTTCTTTTTTGTGTTTGTTACTCTCGTGCTTGCAACACCTCACTCTTCGGCACTTATACGACTAAATTGTTTTGCAAGTGCCGTGAAACACTTACTAAAACTAAAAGTACTTTGTCACAAGCTATTCTGTTTCGATATCTGGAAAGAATAATAATATGATTTGGGATTCAAGGAGTACAATTCTTGTTTTAAGTTATAGACCCCGTATTTTTGTAGATCGAGTATTTTTATCCGAAACCCGTGCAGAGTAGTATGTTGAATCTAGGTACGGACTGTGATTTGGGCGAACATTCCTTTCTCTCTTCTGGGAAGAAAAGTTTGTTTTGACAATCAGAAAACGGATAAACAAAGTTGGGACTAGACTGCCCATTCTAGAAATGACTAACCGCAGGGTAGACAACTCATTATTTCCCTTTCTGGAAAACTGGAGTCCACTTTTAATAGAGCGTCTCAGACACACTAAAGACAGTGCCCATTTTTCTTTTTTCTTTTTTGGTTCGGGGGCGGATGGAGGGCATTTTTGGGGGGTGTTTTTTTTTTAAGAGGTTGGTTGAAGAGAAGAGGCTAAAAGACAGACGCTATTGGTATTCCTAGGCTAAATATAGTTTTCAGCCTCACAAAATTCTTTTCTTTCTTTCACTGGGGAGTGCCAGTTGACTACGCTTGAGGTTAAAAAAAAGACACTTATCTCCAGAGACAAAAAGAAGAGAGACTCCCCCATCTTAACGAGAATAGAATAGAAATTACATCCTGCGCAAGTACAGTCAGTTGTCGTTGCTTCTTCGTGGGGGG
>NW_004797438.1:143737-145900 GCF_000002075.1 Aplysia californica
AGAGAGTGTGTGTGTGAAAGTGTGTGTGTGTGTGTGTGTGTGTGTTTGTTGGTATATATGTGTTTATGAGTGTGTATGTGTGTGTGTGTGTGTGTGTGTGTGTGTGTGTGTGTGTGTGTGTGTGTGGAAAGGGGGGGAGCTTGATAAAAAAAAGGGGTGGTGGGTGGGGAGGGTTGTGATTGGAATATAAAATCGGGGCTCCAAAAATAAGAGTACTTACATTATACATACTTTACTTTATCCGTCCTCCTGTACCTCTCTAGGGCGTCGAGGGGAGAAAGAGCTTCCTGTCTCTAACAAGTTTGATGGCCTTGCTGGGTGGGATATTTTATGTTCTCAGGGTATCCTACACAACCTGGATCCAGGTCTTCTCTTGCCTCGTACCCTGATACTTTCCTGTAGTAGGCTTTACTGGAAAGCTGGTTAGGTGCCATATGTGTGAGATGTCCTAATCACCTGATTGTTTGCCTTCGAATGTATTGGAGGACAGGTGTTGTTCTCACCGTTTCTCTGATCTTGTTGTTTCTGACCACGTCCCGTCTGGTTTTGTTGACGGCTCTCCTTAGACATCTCATCTCGCAGGTGGTTATCTTACGTTCCAGACTTTTGGTCAGGGTCCATGTCTGGCACTGGTAGGTCAAGGTGGGGATGAAGATAGAGTTAATGAGCTGGGCTTTAATTGGTCTCAATGGAGATGTTAGGATGTTTGAGGAGTGGGGCAGGCTGGTAGCAGACGCTGTTAGCCTTTTGTGACTCTCGTCTCTCAATTTCTTTGTACAGTAATGCTTAAGTCCAGTTTAGGCTTGAGCAGAGACGCAGACCGAATTGGTGTGCTGCTAGCACAGGTGGTATCACGCTGGCCATGGTTCGAATCCTCGACAGGTTTTTTTTTTTTTACCTTGGGTTGTTCTTGGACGTTTTAAAGGCACTACACTCTTTTGGCTGTGTACTGTCGGAGATAGGCGTCTTTTAAAAAATTATTTTGTCCCATCTGGTGCTGGATACTTATAGGTTACATAGAAAATGTTTCAACATGATATCAAATGTTATGTTTCCAGAAAAAAACACTCGCAAACAAACAAACAAACAAACAAACAAACAAGCGTTCACCTAAAATCAAGAAACAGAAACGTTGTTGGGACATAAATGATTTGGAATTAAGTCGTCCACTTTATTTTATTAAAGTTTACCAAAATATCACTTTGGAGGCTACGTTAGAGTGATGGGATTGTTATTTTTGTTTTCCTATTTTCTTGCTACCAGAACTTCAAAACAGTGAGGACAATGGGGCTAGTAGCCTCTGTAATTATTGTTATATTGTACTATCACAATGACTGCGTTCAGGATAGGAAAGACTAATGTCTCTAAAAAGGTGTACTTACAAGTTAACGGCGTCTGCGACGACGGGAGTTAAATTTTGACGACCGGCCTTTAAAACGCCTCTTTAAAAAATAACTTTGAACCTGAGAAAATTCACGTTTTACAGACTGAAAAAGGGGAGTAGGCTAGATCTATTTGATTGAGAAGGAACGTGGTATTTGGACTGTGAAGGAGAAAGGAATCGTTCGGGGTAGTTATGAATATTACTCACTTATTTGTTTATTTTGAATTCTAACCTCTGTTGTGTAACGGTAAGCGCTTCGCCATCACACACACAAAATATGGATTTGATTCCCGTATTATGTATTGTCAAGTTTTTAAAAATCGAATATCTGCGTCTGTCTGTCAGGAGGTTGTATCCATCTAGAGCCTTGATTTGCCCTGACAGGCTGGATCGAAGCAACCTGCTTCCTACATGATCTAGAATGTGCTAACAAGGCGTAAAAGATCCTCGTGGCCTAAAATGTCACTGTGCCGGCATGTGTTGGCTCTGACAGGCAGGGTCGATGCAGCCTGCCTTCTAGATTATCTGAATTGTGCCAATGGGGTCATAAAAATCTACGCTGACTCTTGACCTCAGAACTCTCCTCACCAGTGTGTATGGTATAGTAGTTCACCCAACTCGTAACGGACAGACCCTCGATGTCAATGAGAGGGACATAGATCTATTGTTTAATAAAGAACATCCCTTCTTCTGTTTGTTGTGGTTGTTGTTGTTGTTGTCTTCGTCGTCTTTTTTGCTGTGTGTGTGTGTGTGTGTGTGTGTGTGTGTGTGTGTGTGTT
>NW_004797438.1:146253-149462 GCF_000002075.1 Aplysia californica
TGTGTGTGTGTCTGAAATAGCCTATCTTTCCGCATTCTTTGAAGCCCCAAAGAGCACGCTCTTCACCAGGGCAACCACCTCTCTTGGGTACTGGGTGAGGCAGTCCAACCTCCCTGAATTTTTCACAAAGAAATGCCATCGCTGGGTGCTGTTGCTGTTGTTGTTTTTGTTGCCGTTGTCGTCGTCGTCGTCGTCGTCGTTGTTGTTGTTATTGTTGTTTTGCTTGTTGTTGTTGTTGTTGTTGTTTTTGTTATTGTTGTTGTTATTGTTGCTGTTGTTGGTGTTGTTGTTGGTGTTGTTGTTGTTGGTGGTATAACTGGTGTTGTTACCTTTGTGTTGACCTATTGCCTTTGAGTGTGTGCCTTACGCACAATACTATTTATTTTAAAAACTGTGGATGCCTTCAAATTTTGTTCTTTGCCTCAGAGTAAGATCTTGTCTGTGCTGTGGTAGAGAAGGGAGGAAAAAGTGTCCGTCAGAGATCCTGTAGTTTCGAACATTCGAAAACTAGATGCTTTAATCTTTCATTGACATTGTCAGAATTAAAAAGGTAATCTTGGTGAATATTTGTGTGTTGAGATTAGGTTAAGGTGGAAGTTTAGAGGCATGCCTTGTGTTGGGGGGCGAAATATGGTCGTAAGTTCCTTTCTGAAGTGGGTTTCTATGCTGTCACTTCTGTTCACCTTGCTCATGTGACCGTGGCGTCCGTGGCATTGTACTAAGGCACTCGGACTCGCAACTCTTTGGTCATGGGCTCGAATCCCATCCGGGACCGACGTTGTGTACTTGGAAAAGGCACACTGCACGAATTTTCCTCACTTCACCCAGGTATAAATGGGTTCCCAGCTACAGACAGTGAAAGATGTTGTCAGTTTGTTGGTGTATGAGTGCGTGAAATCTGCAGCTTATACTGTATGCTTCCCGTTGAGAAGCTGAGAATGTTTCTGAGTGTTCTAGGGGGTATTAATAGTTGGTCGCTTTTAAGCACAAGGGGGCTATCCCGAAAAGTGCTGTTTTGAGAAAAATCAAAGGTAAAGTTTTTGCCCCTTGTTCAGTTGTTTTTTTAAAGACAAGGGAGTTTTCTTTATAACCAAAACACGCATTAACACCAATGAAAGCAAACTTCTTCTATAGGTACGGCAATGCCCACTTTTGGTGCTGGTCAAGATTTCAGGAAAACCCCGAAATCTGGGTTAGCCTGCTTGAACTTAAAAAGCGACCAGTTGTAAAGCGCAATGAACATGCTGAAGAGCGTGGATAAGCGCTATAATATGCAGTTATTATTACTGTTCTTAACTGGTCTACCAGACAGGACTCTCGCCTAACAGTTAATCTGTTCCTCTTTGCCGTTTTTTTCTTAATGATGATTATTGTTTAGAGTGGTGTTGGTTTTATTAATTGTGAGCGGGATGTGGCTCTTCGTCTCATTTCGCCAACTTCTCCCAAATCGTCCCAGCCCAGATTTTTTCGTATCTTGTTTTTCCTATTCCTTGTTTGACACCCTGATTTTTGTTTCGATTTCTTGTTTTGTTCTCTCTAAAGTTATCTCCTTTTTCATATTTCCATATTATTTGGATCGAACTCTTCTTATAATTTGCTTGTTCTCCTTTTTGTTCCCTTGCCATTTTCCCCCTGTCTATCTGTCGGTCTGTCTCTTTGTCATTCTGTTTCTCTGTATGGCTGCCTGTCAGCCTGTCTCTCTCTCCCATCCCTCTCTCCCCCTTTCCTCTCTCTCTCTCTCTCTCTCTCTCTCTCTCTCTCTCTCTCTCTCTCTCTCTCTCTCTCTCTCTCTCTCTCTCTCTCTCTCTCTCTCTCTATCTCTCTCTCTCTCTTGATGTGCGCACATGTACGTGTTTGCTTCTCCCATTTTCTTTCTCCCACTGTGTCTTCTCATTCCTGTTTCTGCTTCTTTTGTTCCCTCTCCCTCTTGTTTTCCCTTTTTCTGTTTTTGCTCCTTCGTTGATTCGTAGAGAGAAATCTGAGCAAAGCTCAGTTTGGGTTTCAAAGGGGAAGAGGATGAGCGGAT
Organism: Aplysia californica; assembly: GCF_000002075.1. NCBI lineage: Eukaryota > Metazoa > Mollusca > Gastropoda > Aplysiida > Aplysiidae > Aplysia > Aplysia californica. The sequence continues at coordinate 148,280 of NW_004797438.1, forward strand.
GTTGTATTCTCATTAAGACAGAATCAGATATGCGAGAAAACAATCAAACACAACAGAAAATCCAACATCGTTTTTCTAGACCAGGAGAAGGCTTTTGACAGAGTAAAAACCATACAAAACTCTGGAAGACACTCGAAAAGTATGGCGTCAGAAGACAAAAGTTAGATAATGTCAGAGCTATATATACCAACAGCAGAAGTTCAGTAAGAAGGAAGGAAGGAAATACAGACTTATTCATGGTAAGATCTGGAGTACGACAGAGATGCGTTCTATCTCCCCTCCTGTTCATAATATATATGGAAACAATAACGCAAGACGCAAACCAAAGCCCATAAAGCCAATATGAATTTCTATTTGCAGACGGACAATGTCTAATTCATCCAAACCAACGAAGCCTCCAAAATCACACTACCGAACTGAACAACAGCTACGAGAAATTTGACATGAAAATAAGCTCATCAAAAACAGAAGTTATGAAAGTGAGCCGAAACCGTAGTGCACTGAACGTCCATGTCAATAGTAAACAGCTGAAACAGGTGAAGGAGTTTAAAAATCTTGGCAGTACTTTTTCTGAAAACGGGTCCATAGACAGTAGAGAAAAAGAAATGCGAACGCAAAAAGACAACGCTGTCACATACCTGCTCGCACCCCTCCTGTCACCTCAATGTCCATACCAATTTTATACTACTACCAGTGCCAGACCTGGATATTAAGTAAAACTCATGAGAGAAAAATCCCTGCGTGCGAAATGAAATGTCTCCGCAAAACCCTTAACATCACAAGACGAGACAGACAGAGACCGGAAGAAGTAAGAGCAGCTATTGGCATTGAGTCCTGACTGCATTACATAGAAAGATAGAGAATAAAATGGTTTGGCCACCTGTTACGAATGTCGCCAGGCCAGCCAGCCTCGTGGTCCTACAACCTACAGCACAAAGCACTCAGGCTATACTATAAAGGAAGAGGTGGGCCACGCAAAAGGTGGATCGAGGGTGTCAAGGAAACTCTGAGAAAACATAATATCACAACTGAAAGAGCTGCGAAGCTGGCCTACCATAGAAAACTGCATCTCCCCTCGACATTTAACGGCAACTGAGGATGAAAAATAAAAAAAAGAAAGAAAAGAAAGATTCATTCGGCCTTTCAATTGTTTAATCCATACCCATCCCCCCCTCTCTCTCTC
>NW_004797438.1:150291-152276 GCF_000002075.1 Aplysia californica
TGTGTGTGTGTGTGTGTGTGTGTGTGAGAGAGAGAGAGTGTGTGTGTGTATGAGTATGTTTTGTGTGTGTGCGCGCGTGTGTACGTGCATGTGCGTGTTGATTGCCTCAACCCAAAACAGCGATTACACAACTGTCAATGGAAAGCATCAGTTTGAAACATCTTCCCTAAAAGAGAACATTAATAATAATATAATGACGCCGAAGTTAATTTTTGAGAAAACTTTTATTGGCTTCTTTCAAAAACATTGGAGAGAATAGGGCGAGGAGAGAAAAAGGCAGATACAGTGAAGGGACTTGTAATGAAATCTCCGAAAGGATGTCTCTTTTTTGTTGTTGGAAAAGCCATGTTGAAACCACATTTGTAACGCGTAGATATATCAAGAAAAGTGAACTGTAAACACTTAATTGAATAAGGGAGATTTTATTGTGTGAGATTTATTAAAAACCAATAGGTTTGGTGTGGGGTTTTTTAAATTTTACTTACTTGGTTTTAATATTCATTAATTTTGTTTTTGCGCTTGGTTCGACAGAAACCGCTCATATTTCTTCACTTGAAATTGCTTGAGGAAATAGGGAAAAGTTTAGTTTTGCTAAGACGTTGGTCGTTTTCGAAGGTAGATAGATCTTTGGAAATCTTTCTGGTATAGGGCCCATATAGGGTAACTATGAATGTTTATTTGCATGACGTGAAAATGTCTGTTCAATAAGATAATTTTGACAGGTTTTGCTTTTTTGTCTACAAAATATGTCTGTACCTGTACTAAACATCTACATTTTAAAAAATTTATTGAGTTGAACAGAAACAACTCCACTCAACATCCCTAGTTTATTTCTTTGTTCAAAACACGGTTCTCCAGTACTACCATACCCTCATTCTTTGCACATACAGAAACACCGATCTGATTCATTTCAACAGTTGGATGAAAAAGAGTATGTAGTACTCGCCTATATAGTTCTGAAGTGACTCAGCTAAGGTTAACCCCTTATCTCAGCTGTGAAGTGAAAAAAGCTCGCAGTAACCCTTTATTCCAGCTGTGAAGTGAAAAATCTCACAGTAACCCCTTATCTCAACTGTGAAGTGAAGAAGCTGACAGTAACCCCCTTATCTCAACTGTGAAGTGAAAAAGCTCACAATAACCCCTTATCTCAACTGTGAAGTGAAAAAGTTCACAGTAACCCCTGATCTCAACTGTGAAGTGAAAAATCTCACAGCAACCCCTTATCTCAGCTGTGAAGTGAAACAACTCATCATCTATTTTGTGACTAAGGATGTCTGAGTGATTCTAACGATCTAAAGATGCGACACGAAACAAACAAACAAACAAACAAACAAACAAACAAAACAAACAAACAAACAAACAAACAAAAAAGGAAATAATTGTACGAGAAAAAAACATTATCGACAGTTGAGAGTTAACAGCCGTTGTCCATTGCCTGTCACATGACTGTCAGACATCATCACAATGTGTTTGAGAGCTGTTCGCCAGACAGGTTATTCTCAGAGCTAATGTATGACGTCATCAGTGTTGCGGTATTGTGTGTGTGTGGGGGGGGGGGGGGGGGTTGATTAGAAAATGACAAAAGGCGCTCTCTCGCGCGTCTTTCATGGACTGTGAAAAACAGGAAATGATTGAACACCGGAACAATTTTATCAACCATACAGTCATTTTTGTTGTTGCTTTTTAAAGATTGTTGGCTGGGTGAAATATAGGAGACTTGTTTCATGAGTTTGGCACAGCTCAGAAAACTTTGCGAAAAGGTGGGAGATCTGTGGTTAAACCGCCTTTGCGCTCATCAAGGCTCAAACAGTGATACGTTCAGTTGTCTTCTCTCTAGTAAAGTAAATAGCAGCTAATGAAACAGACTCAACACGCATAGAAGGGAGAAAGGAGAAAGAGTGGGAGAGAGAGAGAGAAAGAGTGTGTAAGAGAGAGAGAGAGAGGGAGAGAGAGAGAGAGAGAGAGAGAGAGAGAGAGAGAGAGAA
>NW_004797438.1:154695-156526 GCF_000002075.1 Aplysia californica
TCTGGGACTGATAAAGGGAGGGAGGGGGATTGTGGGAGGGAGGGAGAGAAGTTAGGAAGGGAGAAAAGTTAGGGAGGGGAGGGAGAGGTTAGGGAAGGATGGAGGGAGGGAGAGAAGTTAGGAGGGGTGGAGGGAGGGGGATGGTTAAGGAGTGATGGAGGGAGTGAGGGAGGGGGATGGTAGGGAGTGGAAGAGAAAGTAGTTTGGGAGGGATGGTGGAAATTAGAGAATGTTTAGAGAAAGATGGGGGAGGGAGGGGGAGAGAAAACGATTAGGAAAGAATAGAAGGATGGAGAGAGTGATTAGGGTCATGGGTGGAGGGTGGGGAGAGTGGTCAGGGACGGATGAAGGGAGAGGGGGGGAGGATGGAGGGGGTGGTTAGGGAGGGATGGACGGATGGAAGGGGGGGGGCTTTGGAAAGATGTTGGAAGGAATAAGGGAGGGAAGGGAGTGGTTTTGGAGGGAGGGAGAGAGTGAAAGAGTGAGGAAGAGAGAGAGGGAGGGGGAGCCTTGATTAAGTAAAACCTGCTGTAATTGTCCTTTTCTTTGTTCTTTTCATATACACGGCAATGGTTTTTACCAGGGAATACCTACTCACTTGAACGACCTTGTACGAGAAGGATAAGCAGACTTTTGTTGCTCGATCGACGGATTGTCAATTATGCATTTTTTGCTATTCTTAACTAAGTGCTCACTCTCAGAACCGTCGTTGAGATAAAAATTTAACAATCCCAATTATTGTCACTACAAAGGTACACTCATCTCTCTCTTAAAAACACTTTTCCGTGATAAAAAATACCCTGTTATACAAACAATATTACACCTGTTCCTCACACGAGCAACATGATAATATTATATCTTAACACGTACTAAACAAAGTATCAAGAAATTAAACACGATGCAAACACCTGCTGAAGCTACAGAAGGTCGGCTCCTTCTTTCCTATCAAACATCTAATATGTATGGTCTTTACGCTCCTCCTTCATTTCTTTGTTTGTTACTCTGTAGTACGACCTAACTTTGCTGCAAGTGCCGTAAAACTCTTACTACAACCATAGCTAAGAAATATTCACGAAAAACGCAACGGCATTCCGAGGAGGAAGCATATTCCAAGATAGTGGGTGGTTGGTGGGTGATTTGGTGGGGGTTTGCTCCTTCTTTCACATAAAAAAACATCTATCGTCCATATATCTCCTCCTTCATTTTTGTGTATGTTAACTCTAATCTTCGGCGCTTGTATGACCTAATTGTGTTTCAAGAGCCGTAAAACTCTTACTATGACTAAAACTTGTGGAATATTTTGATATATTCAAGCACTGCCCACAAAATAATATGCATTTAAGATACCGTTGGGTATATTTCTACAACTTTTGGTAAGCCTTCTGACAAAATGTTGTGGAGAAATTGGGTATGCTTCTACAACTTTTGGTAAGCCTTCTGACGAAATGTTGGAGAGAAATTGGGTATAGATCTACTTCTTCTACTCTGAGGTAGGCCTATTGAATAAATGTTGGTCTGTCTAAAAGTAGAAGAAGTATACCCAATTTCTCCGCAACATTTCGTCAGAAGGCTTACCAAAAGTTGTAGAAGCATACCAAATTTTCGCACCCATCAACAAAATTTACTTCATTTTAGGAGGGTGAGTTAGGGAGGGGTGGGGTGGGGGGACCTAGAAAGACCTGGATCTAGGGTGTGATGGATACACTGAGAACATTTCTATATCCCACCCAGCCAGGCCATAAAACTTGCTAGAGACAGGAAGCTCTTTCTCCCTTCGACGCCCTAGAGGTACAATAGGACGGATAAAGTAAAATAAGTAGGTTGGGGAGGG
>NW_004797438.1:158289-160768 GCF_000002075.1 Aplysia californica
TTCCTCCCTATCCCTGCACAAAACACAACCGCATGAAGTATTTTACCACTCCAACTGGTTCCCAGGAAATTTGCATCTAGTGTGTGAGTTCGCACAACGAAGAGTAAATGACTTATCAAAAAGTGAGCTGGCGTAGAAAGAAGAATTGTTCGATTGTTAGCTAAGTTCGTAAGTAGAGGTTATGTATGGATAACCCCGGGCTACAACATTATATGGATAACAACGCGTTGGAATCAGGGGCTTGTCAATTTTTGGGAGTGTTATTGGCATTATTTGAAAGCTTATCCATTTGCCTTGCTTTCACTGGAAAAAAGTACCCTCGTATCTTCGATAGAAGTCGAGATGTTTGTGGTTGAAGAAGATGGGGTCGCTGGGTGCCAAGGGTAATATTGGTTAGAAAATGGCCGTCAAAAGTTTGATAATTGCAATTAGTTGAGAGTCCTTGAAACCAATAAAATTATATATTGTGTCCCTTTTCAACGTTTTTCAGTAGAATTCACATGGAAATATGTTTTTATATGGACATGAAAGGTGTTGAGCCCCTCCCCCCAAAAAAAATTTTTTTTTTTTTTTAAATTCGATAAAAATTATCAAACTGGCGGAAAAATGCCAATTTCTTTGAATTCAGTAGTTTGGCAAGCGCCTGCTTTCACCACCATGCTTCTCAAAGGATTTTAAGATACCTGTGTCACCACATGGTGAATGAGGCTCTTGTCAGTCTTTGGGCATAAAGGTGTTATAATCAGAAAGCCTGTTTATTTGTTTTGATTTAAAGGAAAAATGCCCGTCTGTCTTAAATAGAAGTTGAGATTGTTGCGATTAAAGAAGATGGGGATTACCTGATGTCAGATGAAAAATTGGTCAGAAAATGGCTGCCAAAGTTGACTGACTTCGAGAGCTTGAGAGCCATTGGAGCCTGCACATTTACATTTTTGGACTTCTCATTATTGTTTTTCCAGTAAAACACTCAAAACAATGTGTTCTTGAATGGAAATTAAAGGTATTGAGCCCAAAACAAGAAACACAAAACAAAAAATTGATGAAAATTGCCTAACAGTCGGACAAAGTTGGTTTCTTTGGCTTCATCATTTTACGAGCACCTGATTTCACCACGATGACACCCAATTCTTATTCAGATTTGATAATGATGTAAGAAAAAGGAAGTTTGGTATTTCGAGGTTAAAACGCTCTAAGCATCCAGCATATTTCGACCAGACGTGACACACGCTGACGGAGTGTAAAATAAAATATAGAAATATACAACTTCAGCAGCTGCACAGATTACATGGAGAAAATGGCAACAAATATCACACGCATGCCCTGACAACACAGCATGTGCTTGAAAACATTGATAACATATAATAAAATACACTACAGTACAATGTAGTGTGTGTGAACAAAACAACAAAACACAAGAAAAGAAGAGGGAAAGTGGAGACATTTTACCAAGTTGCGTACTGCAGACTCTTAATTGATTTTTTCTTTTAATTAAGAAAAAAACACCTGATCATAAAAGAGCCAGTGACAGCCAAGCCAGATTAAATTCTTCTTTTAATTCATGAAGAATCTGCACAGACTGGGGAATGTAAAAGTACAAGAAATTGTATCTAGCACGATAATGAAATTAAACTAAGATAAATACGAATATCTCAATATAGAGTAGAGAAACCCACTCATCAACCCCCCACCCCCCCTCAAATAAAAAGAAAAAGTATTTAAAGATTTACAACAATTTCAACTGCAGTCCAAGCAAGAAGTTTACAGGGAAATGCTATTGCTTGGTGTAACTAGATATCGTGCTTTGAGCACAGACTCTGGGTGATTTTAATCAGCTTATGTCATCTTCTTTTTCTCCGAGGGACAGATCTGAAACAATCTTCAGCGATCATGGTTCGCCTTCTACGTCTCTGCTCAGATGTTCTGATCGCTTATGCCCAGATATATATACGTGTCAGGACGCGTTGGAATCAGGCACTCGTCAACTTTCGGGCTTGTGGTGTGGAGTTATTGGGATCCTCTTAGAGCCTGTTCATTTATATTGCTTTAAAAAAAAAAAACCCATTTATCTTGAATAGAAGTCGAGAGATTTGCGATTGAAGGAGGCGTGATTGCCTTGTTTCAGAAGTAAAATTTGTGAAAAAATGGCCGCCAAAGTTTGGTGATTTCCAAAGTTTGAGAGTCTTTTCAAGCTAAAAATTTACTCTTTTTTTGCCTTTAATCAACGGTTTTCTGTAAATAACCGCTCAGAAATGGGTTCTCAAATGCTTTTAAAAGGTGTTAAGCCAAAAGGCAAACATTTAATAAAATTTGTCTATCGGGAGGAAAAATGCCGTTTCCTTTGATTACATTATTTTGACGAGCGCCTGATTTCCCCACAATGCCTTACATATTGTACTTGACGCAGCTCATCCAGTTTCACTGATAATGAAAAGATTAAAATTCAAAGTATTTTGTCTTTCCCTCACCAATCCTTCCCCCT
>NW_004797438.1:160868-165428 GCF_000002075.1 Aplysia californica
CCCCAGGAATTGTTCACCAAGTCTTAGATTGGAAACCTTTTTGAAGAATGGTAGTTTTTAGAAAGCTTCTCCAGCATAGAAACTCATCTGTCCAGTCCTCCCAATAAGCACCATTTTGTCCAACGTCACACGTCACACCCATAATTTCATACCTTGCTCTCAAGTTTTATCACGGTTTTACATTACTGGCGTTTGAGATATTCTTGAACTCTCTAATCGTTATATATCGTTATTTTATCTCGGTTAAATTACTTTTCACTAACCTTTATTTAGGGTGGAGGGTGGTGTCAAAATAAGACAGCTGTAAACCTTCCAATAATCACCATTTTGTCAAACGTTAAAACACATAGTTTCATACCGTGCTCTCATGTTTTATCACGGTTTTACATTACATGCGTTTGAGATATTTTTGACCTCTTCTACTGTTATTTCATCTCAGTCGAATGAATTTTCAATCATCTTTATTTAGGGGGAAGGATGGTGACAAAATAAGAGGGCTGTAAACATCCTAGTAAGCACCATTTCGCCGAACTTTAAACACATACTTTTATACTTTGCTCTAATGTTTTCCAACAGTTCTACATAACAGGCCACTGGGATATTTTTGAATTCTCCTACATTTATTTCACCTCAGTTGAATGCCTTTTCAGTTACATAAATTTAGTGGGAACGATTGTGTCAAAATAAGATGACAGAAAGCCGAAGTTATTTGGATAAAATAGTGTTAATCGCAATATAGCCTGATTTGATAAGCTGCTAGCCACGGAGCCTTTAAAAAGGCGAGTTGTTGTTTTTTCTGAAGTTCATCATACTTTTACGATTAATAAATGACTGAAGCAGCCATTTCTGTAACATAAAATAGTCCGGCCAGTGATGGATCTGGCCTTAAGGAATATTTTCCACAGCCTTAAATTACAATCCTATGATAATATGTGGATACGTTTATTTCAAAGAGAGACGACAGAGTGTATTATTAAGCTGCTTTTCGAAACTAGATAATTTCAGGGTTATGGGAATTGATCATGAAGGGTATGTGGCGTCGGTGGCCTAGTGGTTAGGCTACCGACTCGTAAGCGTGGGGTTGCGGGTTCTGGGGTTCGAGCCGCAGGCCCGACGTTGTGTCCTTGGGAAAGGCACTTTACACGAATTTTCCTCACTTCACCTAGGTGAGAATGGGTACCCAGCCATAGACAGCGAAAGATCTTGTCAGTATGTTAGTGTTTTAGCGCCTATAAATGGCGGCTGGCACTGTATGCTTCCCAGGAAGTTGAGTTTGTTTCAGAATGCTCTCGGGTCTTCTGGAGTACTAGTATAGATAGTGAAGCGCATAGAGCTTGCTGTTGAGCGTGGATTTGCGCTATACAAAATGTATCTATTATCTATTATTATTATTATATATTTATTTGGAACAGGTCTGCATAACTTAAAAGCAAACAAAAGATCACCTCACACAGTGACAGGGGACTGTACACAATCATGCTGACGTCATGGACAAACGAACACGCCCAGCACAAACCATGACGTCATGCATTGTTGTCGAACGTTGCGACATGACATGGTGGTGGCGAAAAAACGACAACACATTTACACGACATGCCTCAAGGAAAAAACGACAAACTGAAACAAGACAACAACAACAACACGTCATCAGAAATGACGTATGTCGTGTTACAACAACAACAACAGCACGACGTCATCAGAAATGACGCGTGCGTTGTCTGTGACGTAGACAGACCTTGAGTACACGTCAACGACACCACACGCCACCCGGTCGCAACCACGGGAGGGAACTTTCCCGCCGAGCGCTATCCAGGCCAGGTACTCGGCTGTCCTCACGTCTGCTGACTGGCGCTTGCTCCGGGAACTTGCCAGGACAAGGGCAGATACATTTAATTTGAGTTGCATGAATGTTAGGTTGCATATTTTTCTCTTTTAGAATGTATTTTTTAAAAATACTTTTTTCGTCCACATGTCTTTTTTTCTCTTAAAGGTGCAAAACTGTCGTAAATATTGCAAATTAGTCAAAAAGCGCTACGCAATGTTAGACCAACTGGGAATTTTCTGTCTCATGTACAAGTGTTTTATAAAAAACACGAGGTATAAAACAATTTATGCTGCCTCGAACAGCAACAACAAACAAACAAACAAACAAACAAACAAACAAACAAACAAACAAACAAACAAATCAGAAAAAATAAGGAGTCATGTAGAAAACCAGGGAGGTCGGGTTCGACTCTGCCTGTCAATCAGGACTGGACCGGGATGAGAGGGATGCAACGCCCCAAACAGAAAGACAAAGATACTTGATAAAAATTCTCCTCATACGCGACGCAAACTCGGACCATCTGCTTACGACGGCAAAGTACCTAAATGCTACACCACAGACACCGGGTTTAGATGCACGAGAATATCATGTTTGGGGGCTCTCGTGGCCTAGAGGTTAAGGTGTTGGCCTCTCGTTCAAAGGTCCCGGGTTCGAATCCGGGTAGCGACCGAAAAAAAATATTCTCCATTGGTCTAAAATCGATAAGAGTAGGCTTCGGACGCCACCCGGGCAAAATTCAAAATTACCTACCAACTGAAAAAGTTTAGTGTGTCCTGTGAGCTTATATGACCTTATGCAGTTGCGAGCGCCGTAAAACACTTACTAAGAAAAAATGTTTATTGTTACTCTGAAGTTGTTGTACATCTTAAAGATTGTTTCATTGATTTATTTTATCCAGATCTATTCGTTTAATAAAACTATTTCATCCTTTTTCGTTTCTACTTTCTTAAAAGTTAAATCTTTTTAAATGCCTTAAAGCTTTTCTTCTTCTCTTTTCGGAGGTAGGTTGGGAAGGACAAACCACGTAAAGGAATCCGTATTGTAAGTATACGCTGTCCTCCTACTTAAGCGCTTACCTGTTCCATAAAACAGTTTGTTCTTGAAAACATTCATAACTTGTTTTACACATCCATCGATACAATTTAGATCTTTTAACCCTATCCTTGCGCCCTTGGATCATTTTGTATCCCCGGAGTTGTATTCTTCACATTTAGTGTACTTCTAGTACGAAGATCTCTTTGAAACTTTCAGTATTTCTCAAAAAATCGTTTTGACAGACTGCTATGCAAATGGTACGGATCGAATTGACGAGTAAATTTCCACTTTGGAAAGTGATGGCACAGAGTTCCCTACGTCGTATGGATACGATAGTAAAACACGACGTACGGATAGGGTTAAGGACATAGTGGATTTGTTTTTTTACTTTCACTGGCAGAATTAACCGGGCTCAGAGGGGTGTCAAACAATGCTCCAGCAGACACATAGATTTAGAACTATTTGAATAAAAGAAAATGCCCTTCCGAATTGGGAATCGAACTCACGTTTTCGGCATGGGACTTAAATAACATTAATCGCTACACCACAACAGACAGATGAACAGACAGACATATCGACTTTTCACTCATCGTAAGGTCCCGTCATACGTCATTATTCAAAATGGCATAATATGGCGCAGTCTAACACCAAGCAGTCGACAAGATAAGATAAGATAAAATAAGAAAAGATAATACTCTATTGTCCGACAGGGACGATATGCACAAATTAAACAACTTAATTAAACAACTTTGAAAAGACAATGCTACATAATGAGTGCGAATCCGTCTCTGCCGCTGCTCTGCAGAAAAAACACAATATTGTGAAAGTCACAAGGATAAGACAGTTAGTAAAGGTACGTTATACAATACAATGACATGTAAAATATGAGAAAAAGGATAAACAGAACGTGTCTAAACAATCAACAGACACGAGTTAGGATCCTGGAATCTGTCATGCTCGAAATCACATGAATAATTACATAACTCAATAATGCATTGTTGATTGTAATGATTGTGAGTGTGTGTATTACGTCCACGTCGAGACAAATTAGATCATATTATAGGAGGCGGGCTGCTCCTATCCTTGTCTTAGCCTTCTCGGACAAGGGTGAAAAATCTCAGAGGGCCTGTGTGCAAGTTGCGCACGTTAAAGATCCCTTTGTTGGCCTCTCATTCAAAGGTCCTGGGTTCGAATCCGGGTAGCGACCGAAAAAAATTCTTCTCCATTGGTCTAAAATCGATAAGAGTAGGCTCCGGCCGCCACCAGGGCAAAATTCAAAATTTCCTACCAACTGAAAATGTTTGGCGTGTCCCGCGTGGTGCGAGCGCCGTAAAACACTTACCAAAAGAAATACTCCGGTCTGTTAGGTTCAACCCGAACTGTGTGTGATACAGCATATCTCAGGCCATCCAAGAGATATTTGATAAATTTACTTCCCTCAAAGGGAATCGAACTCGTGTCTTCTGAGTGCAACGGTGAAGCGCTTATTAACAAATAGGTACACCACAGATGCCCGCACTATAGACCTTTTCTTCACGACATTGGGTGGTCGTCTCAGGTAGGTTCGACTGTGCATGAAATATGTGTAGCATTGTGGTGAAATCAGGCGCTCATCCAAAAATAATAAAATTTAAGAAACGACATTGTTCCGACCAATGGGCAAATTTATTGCATTTTAAAAAAATCTATTTATTTATTTT
>NW_004797438.1:166523-167068 GCF_000002075.1 Aplysia californica
ATTATTATTATTATTATTATTATTATTATTATTATTATTATTATTATTATTATAGACTGCATTAATACAGGGCTCTATCGCATAGACGTATAAACTCTGAGTGCTTTTGTAAGTTATAAAGCTCTACTTATTTAATAGGAACCCCAGAGCAAGCCCTTGCAGATCTTTATCGGGTCAGTCAAATATCCTCGGACGGATTTTTAATAGCAATATCTGGAAAAAAGAGGAGAAAGAGGGGATGCTATCTGGACACCAAAAAGATTGTTGCGTACGAATACATGAGCGTATGATCTTTGTTGTTGTTGTTGTCGTCATCGTCGTCGTTGTTGTTGTTGTGATCGTTGTTGTATTTGTTTTTGTTGTTATGGTTGTTGCTGTTCATGCTGTTATTGTTGCTGTTGTTGCTGCGGCAGCTACCATTGCTGTGTGGTTGTTGTGGTTGTTGTTGTTGTTGTTGTTGTTGTTGTTGTTAATGTTGCTGCTGCTACTACTACTACTACTACTACTACTACTACTACTACTACTACTACTACTACTACTACTGC
>NW_004797438.1:171047-171985 GCF_000002075.1 Aplysia californica
CCATATAGCACTAAACTATCCGATACGGCCATATAGCACTAAACTATCCGATACGACCATATAGCAATAAACTATCCGATACGACCATATAGCAATAAACTATCCGATACGACCATATAGCACTAAACTATCCGATACGACCAGATAGCACTAAACTATCCGATACGGGAGTGCCGTTACTTTAGTAGGTATCATTCAATTCACTTGGCTTGGGCCTTCTGGACATGGGGAGATACATTTGATATGAGAATCCTCTATTTAGAAAACGTGTACATCTTTATCATGTTGTCCTTTCTGAGGGTGGGTAAATGTGACATGCTGCAGAGGACAGCACAGGGTCACTTAGTGTTTGTATTTGAAGTCGTACTGCTTTACCCTCTTCTCTCCCCCCCCAATCATCATCTCGACAAAAATTAGATCATCTAAGAATAATATTATGATGAGTGCTCCTTCGACTCTGCCTGTTGCATTTTACAAGGTATAAGCTGATTGAAGGAAGTCTAGAGTCGCCTAGTTTTAGAGATAAAATTAGCAAGAAAATGGACGCTAAAGTTTGGTGACTTCCATGGCTTGAGAGTCCTTTGAATCTATAAATTTACTTTTTTTATTGTTTAATCAATCAAGGACTACAAATGTAGATATCTACTGTTTTATCCTTTAATTAACATTTACGGAAAGTATATTATGTACATAGAAGTGTCTATTTAAATGGACACAAAAAGATGTTGAGCAAGAAATTGCCCAACGTTCAGAACAATGCCAGTTTCTTTGATTTCGTTATTTTGACGAGCGCCTGTTTTCACCACGATGCCTCACATATATAGAAACCGAACCGACGTCAGTGAAAAGCCAAACCGTCTCAACATAAACACCATAAATCAGAAGGTACAGTCACCATGCAGTATTTGACAAGGATGGAGAAGGAAAGGCTGATAGAA
>NW_004797438.1:179585-180753 GCF_000002075.1 Aplysia californica
ATCTAGTTACCACGGACTCATTTGTTAACGAAATAACTAATCTATGGCGGCCATTTTCTCACAAATTTTACCTCTGAAAGTAGGTGAACCCTACCTCCTTCTTTCGCGAATATCTCGACTTGTATTCAAGATAAATTGATATTTTGTTCATCCATATAAAGACAAGTAAACAAGCTTTAAGATTATACCAATAACTCTACATGCCCAAAAATTGATGAAAGCCTGATTCCACCACGCTGCCTCACAATTAATTTTAAGAACGTGGGTCATCATACGTACTTTTAATCGAACCGAAACATTAGTACATGTATATTCAACTTTATCCTATTTACAGTGACGTATAATAATCTTCTCAGACATAGCAACCAGACACCCCAAACCACTTTAAAACAAAAAAAACCAAACCCAAACCAACTGACAACCTAAGTATTAATCATCAGTACTCGAAAGAGAGGAAAAACTCCTGTCTGTTTAATGTTTTGTTTGTGTCTGTCTCCCTATAACGCGACGGAACACAAATTAAAACAAAATGGAGTGGGCACTCGGCCACGAATGACTGTTTTCCGGGAGGGGGTTCTCGAGTGCATTAACGGCGTGTGGCGGTGTTCCGCTCCCTCTCCTCCTATATCAGAGCGGAAAGGATGGACGATTATCACTTGTCGTTGACATGACAGAACTTTCCACAGAACACGCCACCATCGCATTGACCCGACTTTTGTTCGTTTCAACGAACCAGGGAATAAGTGGGGGTGGAGGGGGGGGAGAGGGATGAGGGTGAGGGGTAAGAGGAGCTGGATGGGGGTGGGGGTAGGGTTGAGGGTGAGGGTGAGGGATAGGAGGGTGGGATGGGAGGGGAGGGGGTAGGATCAGCTGACGACACAAAGAACCATAATTAATTGTTGAGTGGTTTGTATAGATACAGTTAGTCAAAACCTTTTTCTAAAGAGAGTTCAATTTATCTATTGCACGATGATTTCAAAATAGCAACAAAAAATCAATCAATTAATCAATAAAAACAAACATAATAATAGTACTACTATGGATACGTGAAAGGTTAGAAGAGAAGTTCATTGTGCAAGACAGCGAACAACCCCACCTCCATCCCAATGTTTTATTCTTTTTATTTTAAAGAAAATAGTTTTCATGTCGCTGTTACTGAAGAGTTCTC
>NW_004797438.1:182579-183615 GCF_000002075.1 Aplysia californica
AATGGGAACTAGTTGACCTAGTGCGCATACCCAGGGTCTCCAACATCACTTAGGCCAATTTGGGGTCACAGTGACGTCACGTGAGAAAGACACATCGAACTTATTTTAAGAACGAAAGAACGAGATTTTCTTTTACCCCCCCTCCCCCCCTAAAAGAAAGGAAGACCTCATTGGAGAAGGCGTTTTGTGTCAGCTCTCAATTTTAGTTTTAGTTAGAATTTTACTGTACTTGCAACACAATACGGCCATATATGTGCAGAATATAAGAGAAGTTACACGAGAGTAACAAACATCGAGACAAAAAGGAGGAGAAGAAATCCGGACAATACATTGTCATGTTTAATAAGAAAGAAGGAGCGAATCATATCAGAGTATGCAAAACCTCCTATGTCAAGTCTCAATACTTTAGGCTGCTGTACAGATCTATACTTTTATAGATATTTGTAGAGTTACACTATGTTAGAATTACAAAGTTCCTTCTGCTTGGTACCTAATTTTGAGAAATTTGACATTAAAAAATTGAGTTCCCCAAAATGTAAAGCTTTTTCGAAAGCAACTCTTCGAAAATCTTGATATATAACGACTGCGGACAGTCTGATCTGACGATTTTATAGAGCAGATAGAAGATTTGTATTCTGACCTCATTGTCTTAGTATCTCAAAACGGTCAAAAATGACAGAGAGAAATTTGTAACTCTGAGAAAGCGATATTTAGTTTTTGTTTTAGTTTAAGAAAAAAATTGACGGCACTTGCAACATGCATTTGTCTATGGGATGTCGTGACAGTGTACAACGTACTCTACAACCCTACAGACAGTTTGCATTGTGGGGAACACGTTTTGTTGAAGAAGCCTGATCGGAGTAATACAAACGTTCACTGGAGTAAAAGTTGCCTCTCAAATCAGTTAGAAAATTGTTTCGAAAGCTCTGCTTCTATTGCAGTACAAGTTAATACTCTTAGAGTTTTACATCTATCTATCTGTCTATCTATCTATCTATCTATCTATCTATCTATCTATCTATCTATCTATCTATCT
>NW_004797438.1:184903-187284 GCF_000002075.1 Aplysia californica
AGAGAGAGAAAGAGAGAGAGAGATGCAAAGAAAGAAAGAAACTAAGAAACAAAGAAAAACAGAAAGAGACGGTGCTAGAGAGGGTGGGGGAGGGGGGAGAGACAGAGAGACAGAGCGTTCATGAAAGCTCCTTTATTATTGCTTCTGATGCTGTTGCAAGATTCCACCACTACCTTTACCTCCATCGTAACAACACGGTAAAAAACAACAGCAACAACAATAACGACACCACCACCTCCAGCACCACCAGCACCACCAGCACCACCACCAACAACAAAAACAGCAACAACATCAACAAAAACAAACATAGCAACAACAACAACAAGGTTAACAAAACAACTTCAACAATAAAAAGCATCATCACCAGCAGACACAAATGAATCGGGAGATTCCCTTTCGTTGATTAGGGCAAATTACACACAGATCAAAAGAGACAGGGGGGCGGGGCTAAATGACGTCATCTGACGTATCCCGAGAAGGGAGACTTCTGGGTAGAGACAGGAAGGGGACGGGTGATAGCGGAAAGAGTGTTGAGAAACGCAATAGAAAATAACTGTTTGGGAACTACTTTGAAATGAAGTGTAGAAAGGTCAGAAAGGGAGATGACGGGGAGAGAAAAGGGGTGTTGGGTAGCGGCGAGAGTAGAAGAACAGGAGGGGAGTAATGAAGAAGTACTTTTTTCTTTGTTCTTTTTTTAGGCGCTTGCAGGTGGAATGGCCAAGTACTATCTTCTTTGTTCTTTTTTTTTTTAAGGCGTATGTAGGTGGGATGGAAAAAAATGATAGGGTATTATCTGTTTCAAACTGTTTTAAAATATAGTAGTTTTACGGCCATATCGACACACTTTGGGTCATATAGGAGGCGGCCCCGATTCTGCCTGCCAGGGCCAACACGGGCTGAGAGTCAGAGAGAGGGATGCACTATCCCAGTAGAAAGACAGAGACAGTGGGGAAAAAATTATCTCTGCACGAGAATCGAACACAGGTCTTATGAGTGCGATAGCAAAGCATCTAACCACTTATTTAAAAATCATAAGGAAGTGATAATATTCTTTTTAACTGTTCATATTTTGGGAACTATGTATTGTCTTTCAAGCCCCTTGCGAATTCTAAATCATTATTCTGAATTTAAAAGATCAACGTGAAAGGTTTTCTGTGTATATTGGAACATGTTTCTCGGACGTAAATCAATTGAGAACATTATTTTCCAAATAATAAAGGGCCAGTATGATGCAAACAGACTTAAGCACGATGTTTTTTCATAGTCAAAGAACGTCAGTCAACCCAAATATAATTTTGCGTTTGTTACTCTCTTGTAACACCTCTGATCTTCGGTACTTGCTACATAATATAGACATTTAAGTGTCGAAAATTAGAAAATGTTCCAAGAGAGTAAACACAAGAAAAGAAAGAAGAGAAAATGACGATAGACGTTTGATATGGGAGAAGGAGCAGACCACACCAGACCACCCGCCAACTACCCAAACGTGTCTTGTCTAAGTCAGAGAGACAAGGCAAATGCTTAAAAGAGAATATGAAAAAAGCTCACAAAACAATACTGAAGATTGAGGGCGATACTGATAAATTTAACTTATTTGTCTTAATCTCTTTTGCTTCTGTTTATCTTCCTTACCTAATTGAAAGTGGTTGGAGGACGCCACTGGTAGGTCCTACTTCTTTACTTTCCCTTTGTTCTGTCTGTCTGCCTGCCTGTCTGTCTGTCTGTCTGTCTGTCTGTCTGTCTGTATTTTTGTAATTGTGTCATTTTGTCTCTTTCTCTGCCTGTCTGTCTGTCTCTCTGTCTGTTTGTCTGTCTGTCTGTCTGTCTGTCTGTCTGTCTGTTTGTCTGTCCGTCTGTCTGTCTGTCTGTCTGTCTGTCTGTCTATCAGCCTTCTTCACAGCGCTAAATGACTGTCATTGTGGCGAGGTACTGTTCTTTACTCAAACAAACAAAACAATCAAACCTTACGCCCCCCCCCTTCCCCCACCCCACCCCGTGAATCACTCTCCACGGATACCTTTTAGTTTAATTGCTGCTGTAAATAACCAATTCCTCCAAAGTTTAATAGTTTCCTGTTCAACACCCTTTTTACGATAAGGTAAATCAGCCGGTTAAAAATGTTCCTTAACTTAAAAAGCTCTGGGTAGACTGTTTCGCTCACCTTGAGTAAAGCCATAATTTTCTTTTCCATCGACTGGCTTGTTATTTTCTCGTATTTCCAGCAAAGTCATCGCAGCTAAAGATATTATAATACCCTAGTGCTTTCAAAACTGTAGACGTTTTCGCAATTTCGCGCCAGTTTAAAGTGTTTAGAATGGGTGAATTTGAACTTGATTTGCTGACATGAGTGAACAATTTGTTTTGTTCTTTTTTTTTTTTTT
>NW_004797438.1:187398-189238 GCF_000002075.1 Aplysia californica
GACGCGACACTTCGCGCCACCTTACTTGTTTTTGCTTAATGATGATGATGATGATGATGATGATGATGATGATGATGATGATGATGATGATGATGATAATAATAATAATAATAAATAGCATTTGTATAGCACATACCCCCGTTCAACAGCAAGCTCTATGCGCTTTACATATACTATATTATTATTATTACACTCTCGAGATCTCATGGAGATTAGAAAATAGATCTAATACATTCTAATCCTTATTTTGTTCGAGACGGGTCGATGGTATACGAAATAGTTAATTCTAAGTCATCGTCATGATATGTTTTTTGTCCGTATAAAGATGGACGATGAAGTAAAAACCATTGTGTGGTAATCATATCCAAGTCAGAGTTTATAGATATAACAAAGACGGTCTGTGAAAATAACACTACAAGAGGCTGAGAGGGAAGTGGGAAGGATAGGTAAGGGGTGTTTCGTTGATTTTTTTCACGTTTTATTCTTTGATTGAAACGTAATACAGAGCAAGGCCCTATACGTGTGTACACAATGTTGTGTCACGGTTATTGTCAGTCAAGACGCTGGTGAACACACAGGCGCTCAGAGTTTGACCTCAAGTCATTGGTTTTTTGCTCTTGCTGGAAATAGGACTGGGCAATGGGTCGCTGTAGCAAAATCCGGATAATATGTTAGGGTACCTCTTCGGCAATAAATGTGGTATGAACCGCTTCGGGAAATGGGTTAGAAGCATCACCTCAACAAATGGGTGCACGCACTTCTGCAAACGGGTCTGGAAAGAGAGTTAAGAGTCTGAATTCGGATAATGTATCATAGAGGATTATCCAGATAATCTATCTGGACTTTGCCCACCTCTTGCTGGAAATGCATATAGAATGAGAGGG
Organism: Aplysia californica; assembly: GCF_000002075.1. Lineage (NCBI taxonomy): Eukaryota > Metazoa > Mollusca > Gastropoda > Aplysiida > Aplysiidae > Aplysia > Aplysia californica. The sequence goes on from NW_004797438.1 coordinate 188,283, forward strand.
AAGAGGGGACAGGAGCAGGTATACTGTTATGAAAAAACAAACAAACGTAAACAATACTACACTGAATTTATTTAACAAACTCATGGAAATTCCTTGTCGACTTCTCGGTGAAAGACTCGTTTTTCAAATTGGAATATGGCGGAGCATTACCCGAGGCACCCGAAGTGTATGCAATTACAAAAACTTCTCAAAACTCAAACTGTTTGCCGTTGGTATTCAGGCAGTCATCGAAAAATCTTAATGAAATAAGTGTCATTACAATGATGTGATACTTACTGCATAATATTACCTACTCCCCCAACTCTCCCCATCCCCCCTCCCCCCATCCTGGGGGGACGGACTGAGAGAGGGAAGAAGACACTCCGGTATCTTTCACTCCCCCGACCTGTCATAGTTCTTTTTTCTTCTCTTAATTTTAGCTTGCGTTTTGATTTAGGGTCATAATATTGACGACATGTGTTCAATCCCTTTGATGCGGGGAAGCTGTTATGGTTGTTTTGTCTTTGTTTTTTTTTGGAGGGGGTGGGGGAGTTGTTGCTTTTTTAACGGAGCATCTTTGACCGTCTGTTGAGATGTTTCATTAGTATTCCACTCAGCATGGGTTGGCCCTGATAGGCAGGGTCAAAGTATTTCACCCCTTTTATTGGTCGCTTTTAAGCACAAGGGGGCTATCCCGAAAAATGCTGTTTTGAGAAAACCAAAGGTAAAGTTTTTGCCCCTTGTTCAGTTTCTTTCAAAGGTAAGGAGAGTTGTTGTTTTTTATAACCAAACATATATACACATCAATGAAACCAAACTTCTCGTATAGGTAGGGCAATGCTCACTTTTGGGGTACAAAATTTATCAAAATCCCTGAAATCTGGGTTTAGACCGCTTGTCCTTAAAAGCGACTAAATTATCAACATTGTGTTTATTCCTCTGTGTGTATATGTGTGTGTGTGTGGGGGGGGGGGGGG
>NW_004797438.1:189338-192850 GCF_000002075.1 Aplysia californica
GGCACATGGGGGCTCCAGTGGCAAAGTGAGTAGTGAGCTTACTCTCAAGAGTAAAGTCAAGCAATGCTCGGTGACACAGGGATTAGATGGGTGGTCACTGCGGTGTGTCCTTGAGCAAGACACGACAACCCCAGTTCAGCTAACAGGGCGCTGCACAGTGGCGACCAGCAATGGCTTGGTTGTGAAATTGTTCTGTATTGGTGTAATATTGTGTATTTATGTGTGTATATTATATGTATGTATGTCTGTACGTATGTATGTATGTATTTATAATTATGCATATATGCATGTTTGACATTGTAAACCAAATTTCCCTTCTGGGATCAATAGAAATGTAATTTATTTATTTGTTTATAACAATATGCAGAGTTTTGTTTCCAAAACATCTCATAACTGTGTACTGATCTATTGCCTCACTTGCAGCAAGATGCACATTGGATTCCATGGACCTATTTAGTTTAATATCAATTGCAAATGGTATCGACACAGTTTAGATAATTAAAGAGGCAACAGTCAGCTGTATGCCTCAACATGATTATTTTTCAGATATAAATTCAGTGGTTTTGTATTATGTAAATAAGCCATAAAAAGACAAATGCAATTGGGGCGTTCTCCCTCCTTTTCTTGGCCACCAATTATTTCTCCGCTTCCTGGTTTTGCTCAAAGATGTCTAAATTTGATGTCATTGCTCTTTGAGCTTAGTCAGCCGTTACCAAAACCAACATTAAAAAAACAAGAAAGAACTTGGCGGTAATCTTCCCCGCATAACAGTGCATGACACATTATAACACCCATGAACATGAACACTTTTACTGCAGCCTTCAATTTGTTATGTTCGTAATATCGAATTTGATTTTTATGTTCTTCTCCTCTGCTTGCCATAGTTCAGTTGTTATCATGCTGGACTAAGTGCGAAAGGCCTCCTGCGTTACCGCACAGCTGGACGTTCTTGAACGTATATTAAGGATCTCCAATCAATTCGCTCGGTCCTGTTGGAGATGGATGTTAAAATCGGAGGTCCCGCCTACTAGATACAATCACAGAAAAGAAACTGCAAAAAGAAAGTGAGGAAAAACCCTTAAAAAACAACAAATGAAACAAGAAACAGAAAATAAGACGAATAAATTCGACTTAAAAGGGAGAGTTTATTTCGAAAAGATTTTCTCAAATATCACGATATTAAAGTATTATTATGACAAATTCTACGGGCGTCTGTGCTGTAACGGTTAGGTGCTTTTGGGGGCTCTCGTGGTCTAGAGGCTTCGGTTTTCGCCTCTCATTCAACAGGTCTCGGGTTCGAAGCCTGACAGCGTCGGAAATGTTCTTCTACAACATTTTCTCCTTTCACCTTCCATTCCTGCTCTCTATCTGACAATGTGCTGTCGTTTGCTTTTGTCTCCCCTTTCAACCCCCCACCCCTCTCCTTTGTCCCCCTCCTCTGGGCCCCTGACTCTTTCTGCGGCCTTCTTCAGAATCTGCTACTCCTTTGCCCCTTCTTACCGCTGTCTTTCATACATATCCCTGATCTTATGGTAGGTAAGATCTAACACCTTGCCTTCTCGAATTAGGACGAAAAATATCGGAGGTCCCGTACGTCAAAGATCCCTTGGGGGTCCTAAAATCGATCAGAGTAGACTCCGGCCACCATCCCCCTGGCAAAATTCCAAATTAATTCCTACCAAACTTAAAAAGTCCGCTCTCTCATAAATGACGGTTTGCAGTTGCGAGCACCGTAAAACACACACCAAAACAAAAAATAAAAACAAAAACAAAAACAAAAACAAAACCAACGTTTAGCAAGCAGAAGACCAGATTTCGAAACTCGGTATTTTTGCTGGTATGGGACACTTTTTTCCCTCTCAGCCCGTGATGGCTCTTACTGGCAAGGTCGAAGCCAGCCTACTAAATTCAGAACCTAGATAATGGCGACGGGGCGTTCACACTTATCTTATATTATTATTTCAATGCCATTTCTAACATCGTCACAAAATAGCTCGTCCCTGCTGGTCGTCGTGGCACAGAGCTATGTCCTTGAGCTAGGCGGACATTATACCATTGTGAAACATCGTGATAAAATCAAGCGCTTGTTAAGATACTGAAATCGAAGAAATGGGAATTTTCCCTTCAGTTTGACTATATTTATCGAATATTATTTATTTTAAAAAAAAACATTTTTGGGGCGGGGGCTCAAGACATTTCGTGTCCATATAAAAACATATTTCCATGTGAATTCTCTTGAAAAACGTTGATTAAAGGCATACAATAGGTAATTTTATTGTTTTCAAGGACTCACAACCAATTGCAATTATCAAACTTTGGCGGCCATTTTCTAACTTATTTTACCTTTGGCACCCAGCGACCCCATCTTCTTCAACCACAAACATCTCGACTTCTATCGAAGGTACATGGGTACTTTTTTTCCAGTAAAAGCAAGGTAAAGGGAGTAGCTATCATAATATGACGCCAAAAACTCCACACGCCCAAAAATTGACGAGCACCTGATTCCAACGCGTTGTTATACAAATACCCCATCATACCAACCACCACCATCTGTTTCCAGTTATAGAACAAAGGAATGTCTACGCCCCCCTCAGTTACATCCAATTTTACTTCAACTTGACCTGCAATTTTCTTTTACTTAAACAGCAATTCCCCATTTCTAGCTCTCTAACAGCTATTACTCAAGTTGACATTTGAAGAAAAAAAACCATAATTGTAAATAATTTGTATAACTCTAAACTTCCCACCCCCGTCTTTTTTCCCCACTTTGTAAAAATGACAACAATACATTTTCTCAGAATGGCATTTTTGGCCGTTTTGAGTTATTAAGACCATGAGGTCAGAAACCGAATGTTCTATATTATTATTATCCTGTATCAAAATTGTAAGATTATTCGAAGTCGTTATCAAGCTATTCAAAGAATTAAATTTCAAAAAGACATGTTATAAACTCCAATTTTCCGACGTCAAGTTTCTTAAAGCAAGGTACTGAGTTCAAAGACCGTTGGGAAAAGAAGTAATTCTACGATAGATAATATAATTTTTGTTAATGGTTACGCTGCCATGCCTGACATTTGGAATAAAATATTGCTGACCGAGAGAAGACACTTTGATCATTAGTCTGCGTCTAAGAGTAAACGATAATGGTATTGGTGGAAAACGAAAACAAAAGAATGTGAAAGAATATATTTTATTGATATAGACGTTGTAGGTGGAAGTCGTCTTTGTAATGTGTCCACCACAAAATGTACTTTCCAAGAAAGATGGGACACTGCGAGAGCTTTGACTTCAACATGTTGTGTGATTCTCATTGGCTTAGATCAACCTGAATAATATGGTTGCTGGGCATTTTTGTATTTACTTTTTGCGTGTTTGTTTGTTTGTTTGTTTGTTTGTTTGTTTGTTTGTTTGTTGGGTTAGTTAGTTACTTTTTTGGGAGGGAGGCACACACACATACACATACACACACACACACACACACACACACACACACACACACACACACACACACA
>NW_004797438.1:193876-196261 GCF_000002075.1 Aplysia californica
GACAGACAGACAGACAGACAGACAGACAGACAGACAGACAGACAGACAGACAGACCAGATAACAGAGAGAGATAACAAGAGGAAGGAGGAAAAGAGAAAAAGAGAACCAGCTAAGATAAAGCTCGTAGCACTCTGCTATTGTTGCAACAACTTGAAAAGTAGCTCCTCATTGTAACTCACCACAATGCCGCCTTGTGTTCCCCCCTTAAGCTTTAACGAGGTCCGTTTGTTGGACTTCATTTTTGATCAGAACAAAAACAATTAATTGGTCAAAAGCTCCAAGTAGGGTCACACGCTTACCACCGACTGTAGTGTAACGCTGAGGTTCTCCGTGTCTTGTTCGCTGATGACATGAGGTCAGTTCGCTCGTGGATACATTTATCTTATTTAAATTTCCATCAGCATCCTCATCACAATCGTTATCATCGCTGACTAATTAATTCCCCATGTTCTTGTTGTGTGTGCGTGAGTTTTTTTTTCTTGAAACATAACAAACCATGTCAACACATTTTTATGTAATCAACAAATATCGGCACCCAATTCAGGACATAGAACATGGGAAATTAGACGCTCGTCAAAATAAGGAAATTTAAGATACAGGACTTTTCCGTCGGTATGGCAATCTTTTTCCAATTTTATTTTGTTGACTCAAAACTTTTTCGTCCATTTAAAAACACACTTCTGGGTGGATTTTACTTATAAAACGTTGATTAAAGGATAAAAAATTGTAAATGTTCCATTTCCAAGGACTCTTAAGCTACGGAAATCACTAAACTTTGGCGGCCATTTTTTTCCGCTAATTTTACTTTTTAATGCTAGTCGAGCTTTTCCTCTTGCAATTACAAATAATTACTACTACTCGAGATGTATGGGTATTTTTTTATCTAAAGGAAGACAAGTGAACAAATTTAAAGATGATGCCAATAACTCCATGTGCCCCAAAACCTGAAGAACGCCAGATTCCATCGCGCCGTGGGAATTGAAATTCCCTTTCTCAATGCTAAAATATTGTGTTCCACATAGCCTGGGCTGGCCCTTACAGGGCAGGATAGAAGCATCCAGCCTCCTTGAGAATCTCACCCCATGTTGATGGGATTGAGAGGAAACTTTTTGCCATTGAAGTTTGACTGAAAAACGGAAGACTTTATCACATTTTGTGTTTGTAAGAGTTTTAAGGCACTTGTAACATAATTAGGTCTTATATATGCCGAAGTTAGACTCTAGTTAGAGGTGTTACAAGAGAATAACAAACACAAAAAGGAGGAGAAGATATAAGAGGACGATAGAAAGATGTTTGATAGAAATGAAATAAAGGAGCAAACCACATCAGAGCACCAGCCAATAACCTACTTATCACAATATTTCACCTGCTCAGTGTTACATCTGAACAAATCTAGGCGTATTAAACATCATTATTCACTCTAAAGTCATATTCTAGAAACAAAGGTGAAAAACAAGAGAGGAAAGGGGAGACCTAACAGAAGATGGCGAAAAAAGACGTAAAGCCTTTGCTTACAACCAAAACAACACAGGCAGGCAGCTTTGCAAGAGACAACGTGTTTTATTTGCGGAAAAGTTTGAGAAGTTAAGTCCAACTACAGGAGAAAAAATATAAAGAAAACAAAAACAAAACAAAAGACTTCGACTTGAATTTAAAGTCACAGTAGAAGAAATCTAAGTTTTCTCACTTTGTAACTATTGCTTTCTTAATCTGAACAATCGTTCACATTTTAATGGGCGACAATGTAAGCATCTCCCATTATCAAAACAGAACAAATAATAATATGTCTATTTGAGAATGTGTCCCAGTCCTTCCTTTGCGTCTTCCAGACCTATAAGAATAATGATTCCCAACACTAATTCACATCGACATGGCTCTGTGGGTGGAAATGGTTGTTGGTTGTTGTTTTTTTCTCCCATGGTCCACAAACAGGACAGGGGAGACAGCCACTTACTGTGAATTCATGGGTCTAAAATGGTCCACGTCCATTATCTCTTCCTCACAATGGTGGAATTTCAAGTTAGATAAATCGCATTTCGAGAGAGACAGACAGACAGACAGACAGAGAAAGTGAGAGAAAGAGAGAGAAAGAGAGAGCGGGCGGGGGTGGAGGGAGGAGGTGAGGGGAGAGGGAGGGAGGGAGGAAGGGAGAGGGGAAAAGAAGGTTATAAAGAGAGGGAGATAGAAAAAGAGACAGGCAGACATACATACACACCCACACACACCCACACCCCCCCCACACACACACACACTTACATACACACGCACATACGGACAGAGAGATGTAGGGAGGGAGAGAGAAAGAGAGACAGACAGACAGACAGACAGGCAGACAGACAGACAGACAGACAGACAGACAGACAGACAGACAGACAGACAGACAG
>NW_004797438.1:199079-201914 GCF_000002075.1 Aplysia californica
TTGTTATCCGCTAAGACACTGCCGCCACATACTGGATTTTGCTCGGACAGTAAGGGTAATACCTATGAGGCCGCGTCAGGAAAAAAAAGTCATGAGTACAGTGTTTTGGGACTGGCAAGGAGTTCTTTTAGTAGAATTTTGGGGAAATGGGATGACAATTAATTCTAATGTGTACTGCAACACACTAAAAAGACTGCGTAGAGCGATTCAAAAGAAAAGACGCGGAATGCTTAGCGACGGCGTTGTTCTGCGTCACGACAATGCAACTCCTCACAAGTCTGCAGAGACCCAAAACTTGATCACCTCCTTTGAATGGGAACAGTTGAAGCACCCATCGCACAGCCTAGACTTGGCTCCGAGTGACTTTCACCTGTTCCTGCTTTTGAAAAAGTTTTGGGCCAGGCAGGACTTCGACTCAGACGCTGATCTCACAGCACAGGAGAGATTCGACATTGGCGGACATCGCAGGCAGCAGCTTTCTACAAAGCGGGCATTCAGTAGCTCGTCCTATGCTACGACAAATGCCTCAACATTTCTGGTGACTGCGTGGAGAAGTAGTCATATATATGAGGTATTCAAAAAATAGTTCGTTTTGATAGGAAAAATTATTTCTTTTATAATTATTTTTAAACGGTACTTACTTTCTGGACGTCCCTCGTATTATTGTGATTGCAGAAATTTTACACCCAGCAAGAGGGTGTCGCCAGTTTAAGATTCAACGACAAGCACATCTGGTCGGGGTAGGCAGTTTAATACTTAACAACAGGCACATACTCTGTTCACATGTTCTGCTTGGAAGAGACATTGATCACAATAATATGGTCTCGGTTTTAAATTAACTTTCTGACCTGATTTTCGAACTCATGTCTTTAGCGTACAAGGCAAATAGACGTAGCATTTTACACCGCACTCTAGTTATGAATTTTTTTTAAAAAGTGGAAAACAAAAACAAGGACGTTTGGAAAGCGACAGAAAAGACACTCTCAAAGAAGACTCATAGACAAAGAAGAGAGGGAAAAAAATCCCAGAAAAAAAACATTCAAGCTTTAATCTTTTGTTATCGATGTCCTTAAACTGAGCGACCATCTAGGGCTGCCATGGCAACGGGAGTTATTGTCTTAAGCCCCCATGTTGTGGGAGGAAAATTGGTCGTTATGCTTTGACCTGGTTGTTACATGAACAGGCCCCAGCTGGTCGCCTGATAGAATCTGATCGCTTTCGTTCCTGGGGGAAAATCTGCAGCTCTTTTGGCTTCCTAGCTGTTTTGTCGATTTTCAATTTTTTTTCTCTCTCCGTCAAATGTCCGAGCTGAGGTTAGGTGATTACTCTACGCAGGATCTACTGTCGCCTGCGAACTTCGATATTTTCAGTTTCAGCAGTGAGAAAATGCTTCGGAATAAGGGCGGGGTGGGGGCGGAATCGTACCGGTACAAGATGCAGTGTTTCCTTAAATATATATGATCACTTTTAAGTGCAAGGGGGCTATCCCGAAAAATGCTGATTTTAGAAAATCGAAGGCAAAGTCTTTAAATCCTTATTCAGCGTCATTAAAAGACAAGGAGAGTTTCCTCTATAACCAAACAAGTATACACACCATTGAAACCAAACTTCTCCTATAGGTAGGGCAATGTCCACTCTTTGAGAAGGTCAAGATTTCTGGAAATTCACAAAATCTGGGTTAGCCCGTTTGTCCTTAAAATCGACCGATATACCGTGATAAGTATCATATTTTAAAATAAATCTATAGCAATCTAAAATTATACAATGTCAAAGAGATGGCAACGTGAGAGTCTCGCGACAAAAACTGTCTGGGAACTTGTCTTTTAGCATCGAGAAAAGAGAATCCTAGTGTACCATAACCTAATGGCACCTTTAAATTGTGCTCTTAAACATTGGCCACAAAGCTCCTCTTCTCGATTTCCGTCCTTTCAGGATTTCTAGAGACGATAGGAATTGTCTGTTTTCGTGTTATATCAGTCTCACTCTTAGCTTTGTTTTTGAACCTCAAAGTTAACTCCTACGGCTATGCTAACTATCACCCCTTAGAACTTGTCATGATGATGTTATTGTTGTTGTTATCGATGACACAGTCTACATTTTGTTGTTGTTGATGCTGTTATTAATTTCAAAATCGATATATTTTACAGTCGAAATTTTGTTTCCTTTTTTGTTGGGGGCGGGCAAAGACAAAATAATTATGGTGTAATAGATCTAGCAATTTAATATGACTCAAAGTATTTTTTTAATCAAAAGTCCCCTTAGACGTGTATATTCTTACCGAAACAAATATACTGATTCTATGTTGTAGCATTTAAATGACAAAAAATGACAAGGTTAAAGGAAAGGGAGCTATGGCATGCATTGAACTTGGTCCTATTAAGAAACGGGTGGTCATTAAGGGGTTGGGACCTCCGAGGTAAATCCCTCCGTCCTCAATAATATCAGTCCAAGCGAGAGAGAAGCTATACAAATCCTTAAACAACACCATCTAAGTGCCAGAATACACCCTTGAGTCTCCGAGCCAAAGTACAAACCCTTAATGAAATGAGTCACGACACGGTGGAATCAGGCACTCATCAGTTTTTGGGGGCATGTGGATTTATTGGTATCATCCTGATGCTGGGGGTTTTTTTTGTCTTGGTCTTCAAGAAAAATACTCATTTATCTTGAACTGAAATCACGATATTTTTTTGTGTCTGGAGGAAGAGGGAGTCGCCTAATGTCAGAGGTCAAATAAACGAGAAAAATGAACGCCAAAATTAGATGACTTCCAAAGCCTGAGTGTTCAAGAAAACTGCAGATTTTCATCTTTTTGTGACTTTCATCAACAGTCTT
>NW_004797438.1:202428-203675 GCF_000002075.1 Aplysia californica
AGTCCAAGCGAGAGGGAAGCCATACAAATCCTCAAACAACACCGTCTAAGTGCCAGAATACACCCTTGAGTCTCCGAGCCAAAGTACCAACCCTAAATGAAATGAGTTACGACGCTGTGGAATCAGGCACTCATCAGTTTTTGGGGGCATTGAGGATTTATTGGTATCAGCCTGTTCATTTGTTCCTTTGTCTTGCCTTTTAAGAAAAAAATACCCATTTATCTTAAGTTGAAGTCACGATTTTTTGTGATTGAAGGAGGAGGGAGTCGCCTAATGTCAGAGGTCAAACAAACGAGAAAAATGAACGCCAAAATTAAATGACTTCCAGAGCTTGAGTGTTCATGAAAACTGCAGATTTACATTTTGTGTGTCTCATCAACAGTCTTTGGTAAAAATCCATGCAGACGAAGACGTGTGTTAAATGAGCATAAGTGATGTTGAGCTAAACAAAATGAAATTCGATAAAAATTGCCCAACCAGTTGTTTAGATGCTTTCCCCGCCACATACTCATCTGTCTTTCACTTCATGTTTATGCACTCTGAGTATGGGTGGTTGGCGGGTGCTCTGGTGTGGTTTGCTTTTTCTTTCCTATGAAACATGTTATCGTCCTTATCTACCCTTTCTTCTTTTTTATGTCTTTTACTCTCTTGTAAAACTTTTAATCTTCTGGCGCTCATATGACCTTATGCAGTTGTGAGCGCCGTGAAACCTCTACTAAAACTAAACTGAAAGCACTCTGTGTCTGGGATGCTTTAATTAACCTGGAGTTCGGTTATACATGTACATGTTACTTCTTTTCCCATGAAACCGTAATGAAAGCCATGCCCCCACTCTTAGTCTCATCACTAGTGATCCATTCATTTCAACGGTTTTCGAGGCTGATCCCCACTAAGCTAGTGGAGTTAAAAAGAAGAACGATCTGTTATCGAACCTGGGAGCACCATGTGACCCCTGTCTAAAGCATTGTTCTCGATATGGAGTCTGGGGTCATTTATGATTTAAGGTGTTGTCATCGATGTTTGAGAATGAAGTTTGAGTAAAGAAAAGCCCTTTGCACGTGCATACATTCGTACACGCCAGCGTGCATGCGTGTGCGCCCAGACACACACAGACACTCACACACACACACACACACACACACACACACACACGCACACACACACTCATACACACACACACACACACGAAAGCATGCGTAGATTAATTTACTCACTCATATTCACACACACAGACACACACACACACA
>NW_004797438.1:203775-211275 GCF_000002075.1 Aplysia californica
ACGCGCGCACACACACACACACACACACACACACACACACACACATACACCCACACATACACCCACATACTGAACGAGAGAGGGAGAGGGAGAGACAGGCAGACAGAAAGACAGACAAACAGACAGACATACGGACAGGCAGACAGGCAGACAGAAGCAGAGTGTGTGCTCTGTGTGTGTGTCTGGAGAGAGTGATAACGGTCATATAGTGCAAGAAAACATGAGTCAGAGAGACAGAAACAAAAGACGGATCGACCAGTCGCACCCTCCACCCACGAGCACTTCTGCTCTCAGTATACAAATGACGTAGGTGCGTGACTCCATTTTCTGCAATTCCAGACTTTTTTATTTTGTTTTGGCTATTCTTTTCTCTTGGTTTGATTGTTTTTGGTTAGGAAACCGTGTTTCACAAACTAAAACATTGTTATATCTGTATGCTTCCCGGGAAGTTGAGAATGTTTCTGAGTGTTCTATGGTCTGCTGGGGTAATAATAATATAGTGTAAAGCGTATAGAGCTTGCTTTCGAGGGGGGACATGCGCTATACAAATGCAATTTATTATTATTATTATTATTATTATCTTTCATCGGTTTGTCTCATAGTAGACAGAGAAAAGGAGCAAACTACATCGTAGCACTTTTTCCTATCAAATACCTATCGTCTTGATCTCTCCTCCTTCTTGTTTGTGTTTGTTTCTCTCTTGTAACCCCTCTAATCTTCGGCACTTATATGACTTAATGCGTTGCAAGTGCAGTAGAACACTTTCTAAAACTAAAAATAAATTTTTTTAAAAACCAAGAACATTCTCTGTAACGTTTAACACTGTTGCACATATTAGGTTTTTTAAAACTAATTTACAAAATGGCAGCATAAAAAAGAAAGAGAATGAGCAATGATCCGTTGAAAATCTATACACATAGCGACTTCCTTGTGTTGCTATCGTTCCTTCTATTTCTTCAGTTTCTTTCTTCCCTTGACGTTTTTAACGCCACTGTTGGAAAATTGGCAGTTTCTCAGTTGTTGCATTTACTCCCTTCCCCTCTCCAGATCTTTGAGACTCTCGGACTCGCAACCGTAAGGTCGTGGGTTCGAATCCTGTCAAGGGCCCGACGTTGTGTCCTTGGGAAAGGCACTTAACACGAATTTTCCTCACTTCACCCAGGTGGGAATGGGTACCCGGCTATAGACAGCGAAAGATCTTGTCAGTTTGTTAGTGTTTGAGCGCTTAATCGGCTGCTTGCACTGTATGCTTCCCGGGAAGCTGAGAATGTTTCGGAGTGTTCTATGGTCTGCTGGGGTAATAATATAGTGTAAAGCGCATAGAGCCTGCTGCTGAGCGGGGATATGCGCTATACAAATGCTATCTATTATTATTATTATTATTATTATTATTATTATTATTATTATTATTATTATTATTATTATTATTATTATTTGAGGTTCTGAGGTGTAGATAATAATTTCATTTTTTTTTTTGAGGGGGGGAGGGGGGGGGGGGTTACCCCCGCCGCCAAAGATGAGAGCTCAAATTATACAAAAGAACCATTCTGGGTGATAGATAGATAGATAGATAGATAGATAGATAGATAGATAGATAGATAGATAGATAGATAGATAGATAGATAGATAGATAGATAGATAGATAGATAGATAGATAGAGAGAGAGAGAAAGGCAGAGAGAGAGAGAGAGAGAGAGAGAGAGAGAGAGAAAGGCAGAGAGAGAGAGAGAGAGAGAGAGAGAGAGAGAGAAAGGCAGAGAGAGAGAGAGAGAGAGAGAGAGAGAGAGAGAGAAAGGCAGAGAGAGAGAGAAAGGCAGAGAGAGAGAGAGAGAGGGTGGGAGAGACTGAGACAGAGACAGAGACAGAGACAAAGACAGAGGGAGAGAATGATCCATCGAACTTAACACTCTTCACGCAGTTCCAAACCAGTACACCAAGAACACTAGGTTTCGCAACTCTCACACCCCTCAGGTGGTCTAGCGTCAATGTATTGACTGTGAGCTGACATCTAATACGGGGTGCCCACTACGGCTGAGATCGGCCGATCGAGCCGATCGCCCAACTCGATCGCCTCAAAAACAAACAACGTGTTTGTTTTCAGTTTCAGGCGATCGAGTCGGGCGATCGGCCCGATCCAGCCGAAGTGGGCACCCCGTATAAGGGAAACAATGACCGATATCTCTACCTATCCACGTGCGTAATGTTACACTCACAGTGAAAAACATCAGACGCAGTTTCACCTCTTTCAACTTAGATCGGTGATGATTGGTGGGTGTTTTCCTGTGGTTTGCTCCGTCTTTCCCATCAAACATACTATATCCTACAGATCTCTCCTCCTCCCTTTTTATATTTCTTACTCTCTCGTGATGCCTCTAATCTTCAGCACGTATATGACCTTATTGTTTTGCAAGACGTGCTGTAAATCTCTTGCTAAAACGAAAACTTTAAGTTAAAGTAACTAATAATGACTAAGAGCTCGCTGGCCTCGACTGAGACATCTGATAACTAATAATGACTAAGAGCTCGCTGCACTCGATTTTGCTTAAGACAACACCAGACTGAGACATCTGACACCCGATAAGTTCTTCATGGGGGAATAAAAAGCGAATAAATTATGATTGATCACGATAATAATTATGTTTGAGGTGACCATTGACAGAATTTATTATATATTATTTGGAGGCAGGCTGCTCTGATTGTGTCTGCTGTAGCCAAACATGTGTGAGTGGGACATATTATAAACGAATAAAAGAAAGAAAGAAAGAAAGAAAGAAAGAAAGAAAGAAAGAAAGAAAGAAAGAAAGAAAGAAAGAAAGAAAGAAGTAAACCTATGGGGAAATTTGAGTTACAATCGCAAACGTGCATAAAGTTGACAGAAGAAGGTACTCGATAAAGATAAACTTCCCTATTCAGGCATCGAACTCTTGTCTTTTGAATCTAAACCACCACACCACAAGCACCAGTTGTTGTTTTTTTCACTGGGCGCGCATGATCGACTAAAAAATACTGATAATAAATAAATAGAATAGCCCTCTAAAGTCTCTGTCTTAGCAAGATTTCCACTAGCAGCTTGCCTGGAAATTTAGGCTCATGTATAATTGCTAAGCAAATGAAACTTGGCTCAGAACACCACGCCTTTTTTTCCAGCTTCATTTTCTTTTTTAGTATGAAACGCCTTGCTTTATACAACATAAGCTCGTGGCAAATTCGCTGTTTGGCTCCACACGATACTCTTATTATGCCGAAGCTTGTCTTCCTGTTACACAAATACATTAACAAAATCCAGATCAGCAATTTGCGAAACGAATCTGTGTTTTTTTAACCGGAAAAGACGCATACGTAATGTGGACATTGCCGAGGAGGAATCTGCCGATATTGCGTCACTGAAAACTTCAGAATAGAATTCAGAAGTGGAATTGAAATGTTTAAATAACAGCATTGAAGATTTGTCTTCTAAACCATCGATCATTTACCAACAAGTTGTGGATTTAAAAAATAAAGAAGTTTTAAAAAAAAACCTCAAGCATATCGCACGGATTTACTGCTAATGACGTCACTTTGGCCAATTTCTTGTATTTTTGGGGGAGCTGTATTCTTATTTACTTTTATGCGTATCTGTTCTTCTGGTTTGGAAAAAAAAGATTATTATAATAGGAAATTGTTGCGGAACATCAATCCATAACTATTATTTCTCTGGGTAGAAAAGAAAAAGAGCTTTACAAAAAAAAATCTGTAAGATGTAAAAATATTCCTTCTTTCAGTCAACTAACAATTTAATTTTATCTTTTTTGTTTTTGTCTTTGTTTTGTTGCTGTTGTTGTTTTTGTTTTTGCTGTTGTTGTTGTAGTTGTTGTTGCTGTTGTTGTTTGATACAGCAGCCAAGGAAGTCCCAGAAATTGTATATTAGTGGAGGTTTCTTGTTAATATCCCAGTTTTAAAAAAATCCTTTGAGCCCCAAATTTTCAAGGCTGATGCCTTTGTTCCACAGTATTTCAAATTTATTTACTTTTAACTTACTTCCTTTTTCTGAACTAGAATTCAATCCTTTAAAAAGAGATTTACGTCAAAATCGGGAATGGAGAACAAAAATATGAAGTAATCCCGCGAATCCCATGCTTACTGGATTAGGGATATGTTATGCAAGTCTTGTGATGAAGTTGAATTAATTATTAATCGATCGGAAAGATCGAATAAGATGTAAGCACATTCATTTAACCAAAGATAGTAAATAACAAGATGGGCCACTCAGCCAAAAAAGTGTCCGCCGGAAGTATGCTCTTTGCTTCAGATGGCGCTGCAGTCTGTTTTGAAGCTCTCTTTCGTTTTTCCAGAAGAAGAATAGGAATAGCACCTCCTTGCGTGCGCAGATTGACTGCTGTTCATCAGCAGTTCGGGTTCGTTCAGTACGGAGTTTTAGGGTTTTTTTAAAATTAATGATCTCTCGCCTTTCATTCTAAAGTCAAATTAAACGAAGAAAACAATCACCCTTTCCTCCGGAAGAGGTTTTTTGTCAGCGTAACCATTTTAAAAAAACGTTCTTCCGAAATTCATTCAAAAACTTGCTAGTTTCACTTTGATTTTTTTAACTCAAGTAGGGTAACTCTGTTCGCAAAGAGTGCGCTTTTGTGAAGAGGGCGCCACCAAATTTTGAGGACACTTTTTTAATTGGCTCAAAGAGAGAAGTGGCCCATCTTGTTATGTACTATCATTGATTTAACCTAGCTGATGCACCATTTTGCACAGTATTGAAAGGATCCAATGAAAAGAAAGACGAAGGGTTGGACAGGGGGTGGGGCATAGATATTAACAAGAAACCTCCACTAATATACAATTTCTGGGACTTCCTTGGCTTCTCTAACACCGAAAAAGAGATAAAATTGTATTTTAATCTTAAAGCTGCAAGATCTTTTGGCTAACCGTTTTAGTCTCCGCTAAGATAACATAGATATAGGTAAAAGCAAATTTCGATCCCTCCGTCTACCCACCCATCCCCCCCCCCCTCCTCCAATTTTTAAAATAAATTATAAGCGTATTTCTCATATGACGTCACGGCGGCTCAAATGTAGCACAACGGAGAGAGGGGACTCCAGACTGGCATGCTAGGTCAATGAAGTTTTAAATGAATGACTGAAGTTCTACGTTTACCCAAACTTAATCTATCTCCGTGATTATTTTGCGAGTCATCGTTATATCCATCTAAGCGTCTTGGCCGCCCACACAAAGTAAATAAGCATACAGTTATTTAAAAAATTAATATTTTTTGTGAAGTGTTTTACGGCCCTCGCAACTGCATAAGGTCATATGAGCGCACGGGACACACCTAATATTTTCAGTTAGTAGGAAATTTTGAATTTTGCCCGGGTGGTGGCCGAAGCCTACTCTTATCGATTTTAGACCACCAAGGGATCTTTAACGTGCGCAACTTGCACACAGGCCCTCCGAGATTTTCGTCCTTGTCCGAGAAGACTAGGTGTAGATCTTTCCTACCAGAAGATCAGGGGTGTGGCAGAAAGACAGCAGTAAGGAGGAGCCAAGGAGTAGCAGTAGAAAGGCTGCAGAAAGAGTCAGGAGCCCAGAGGAGCGGGCGAAGGAGGTGAAGGGGTGAGGGCAGAACGTTGAAATGAAAGCAGACAACAGAACATTGCTAGAGAGCAGGAAAGGAGGTGAAAGGAGACAATTTTAGAGAAGAACATTTTTTGGTCGCTACCCGGATTCGAACCCGGAACCTTTGAATGAGAGGCCAACACCTTAACCTCTAGACCACGAGACCCCCCAAAAATAAATAAATAAAAGTTTAATTAAAACTATGCGCGTAATTAATTTTTTTAATGGCATTAAAACGATCAAAAGGAAATCAGAAAGGATAAGAAATTGCAGAATCAGCGACAAGAAACAATCTCCGAGAGGAAGGTCGTCGGGTACGAACACAGCAGCCATTAATAGACAGCGGTGAAACATCGTGGTGAAATCAGGCGCTCGTGAAAATAATGAAATCGAAGAAACCGGCACTTTTTCCGACCGTTCAGCAATATTTGTCGAATTTTTATTTTATTTCTGGCTCAGCAACTTTTTCGTTTATTTAAAAACACATTTAAGCGTGAAATTTACTGAAAATTGTAATTACAGGCATACAAAAATGGAAATTTATAGTCTCCGATGACTCTGAAGCTTTTGAAGTCACGAAACTTTGGGCGGCCATTTTCTCCTTCAATCGCAATTATCTCAACGTCTATTCAAAACAGATGTGTGTGTGTGTGTGTTGTTGTTTTTTAAATAGACAAGTTAACCAGCTTTAAGATTATACCAAAAACCTCACATGCCCCAAAATTGCCGAGCGCCTGATTCCACCGGGCTGTAACATAGGGAGATGTTGCGGACCAGTATCGCCTGTATATAAAGTCTGTGAGTGGGTGGTTGGAGGGTGCTCTGGTATGATTTGCTCTTTCTTTCCTATCAAACATCTATCGTCCTTAACTTTACTCTCCTACTTTTTTTTTGATGTTTGTTACTCTCTTTAACGCCTCATACCTTCGGCTCTTTAATTTTGACCTTATTGTGTTGCAAGTGCCGTGAAGCTCTTACAACCACTAAAACTCTGTGAGATTAATACTTCAAAGGCAGGGTCTCAGAATACAGCGTCTATGTCTGATATGACTAATTTATTAGTGCAGGGTATGGACAATTTCTTCAATAAGTCAAGTTTAATTTATTCATTGGTGGGTGGACGTATGCATTCTCTTGCGAGCTCCAAAACTGGTTTGCCAACATATTCTTCTATTGACCCATAAGATTTAACTAATGCTGTCTTCATCCTTAAATAAGGGGAAATGTATTATAGCATTCTTTGAAAATCTTTTGAATAAACCTTTCATCTTGTCTATGCAAATCGTTACCTTAGAAGTACAGGTCCATTCTGACATTTTTAGTCGTTTTGAGTTACTAAGAGCATGAGGTCAGAAACCAAATGTTCTATCTGCTATGCTCTGTTAAAATCGTCAGATTGTTCAGTCTTCGTCAAGATATTCAAAGACTTGCACTCAGAAAAAAAAAAAGCTTGACATGTGGTGAAAGTCATCATGTTTAACGTCACATTTCTCAAAACTAGGTACTGAGCAGATAGAACTTTGTAATTCTGGGGTAGCGCAATGTCAATAAGAATTTCGCAGCAATGAACGGGTTAAGAACCCCCCAAACGAGCTTCGAACCAAAGTTATTTTCGCACTCTGAACTACGTTTTAAGAACTGAGCAATAGGTGTGACCTCATTGTTGAGAAAGTGGATAAAGTATTATTTCAAGACAAAAACTGTGTGTG
Organism: Aplysia californica; assembly: GCF_000002075.1. Classification (NCBI taxonomy): domain Eukaryota; kingdom Metazoa; phylum Mollusca; class Gastropoda; order Aplysiida; family Aplysiidae; genus Aplysia; species Aplysia californica. The sequence goes on from NW_004797438.1 coordinate 211,088, forward strand.
TATTTCTGTATTTGTTTGTGAGTGTGTGTGTGTGTTTGTCTGTACGCATTGGGTGGATGTGTGTGAGCATGTGCGCGTGCATGATATGTATGTGTGGGTGTGTGTGTGTGCTTACGTGCATGTGTGTGTATGTATGTGTTCGTGTTCACCCGTGCGTGCGTGTCTGCGTGTGTGTGTATGGGTGTGTG
>NW_004797438.1:212837-214027 GCF_000002075.1 Aplysia californica
CCTCCCGCCCTCCCCTCCGCTTCCCAAGGAAGTCGAACCACTGTTATCCACAGTATAGTCCACAGTATCATACCAAAGTGAACAACCGACGGCCAATATTATGATTCACTTTAGGTACTTAGTATACCTATCACTATTGAACTTCTAGGGGACATAATCTGATTCGCTTTGAGTACTCCTAATTTTCAATATTTAACTACTAAGGGGCATTTTCTGATTCTCTATGGGTACTCGTAGCTATCAATATTGAACTGTTGACGTGCGTAACCTGATTCACTTTGGGTACTTCAAGCTGCTAATAATGAACCACTGACGGACATTATCTGATTCCTTTTGCGTACTCATAGCTGTTAATAATGAGCAACTGACATGCACAATCTGATTCGCTTTAGGCACTCCAAGCTACATTTGAATTTCCGACGGGCATTTATTTGATTCACTTTGGGTACTTCTAGCTACTAATGTATAAATATTATTAAGCTAACGACGGTAATAGTCTGATTCACTGTGGGTACTCATAGCTATTAATATTGAACTTACTGACGGGTATAACGTGGTTCACTTTGGGTATGGGCAACGAACGATTCGTCTCATCACCACACTTACCTGTTGAAATGTTTTCTGGTTGTTGAATAAAAAAATCCCTGAAGAGAACAAAGCTGGCGGGGGCGTTGAGGGTCTGTCGCTTGTGTCTTGTCTGGGTTTCTTCCGGAACTTCTGGAGTTTTTGTTCTTGTCCTTGGTTTCAAATGTTTCAGACTGATTAAACAACTAGATAGCGAATTAAGATAGGTTACTGAGATCCTAGTACTTACTAATTTGCTGCTGTTATAATAGTGTGCTTCTTCTAAAAGCGCTGTATCTTATAATTTTTCTCTTAGTTGGGTTCAAGACTTAACAAAATCGGACCTCCCTTTCACAAAGTACGTTAGCCACATTTGGGAGGCGGGGGAAACTTTTATAAGGACACCGCGCGCGCTCTGATGACGTCACACATGAGTGTCCACCCTCCTAGGAGGAGCGCGGGTGGGTGGATGCTCCGGAAGCGCGCGCGTCGACCAATCAAATCCCTGGAGGCCGATCCTGCGACTGGAGGTGAGCAGGCAAACCTGGCGGGGTGCAGGGCGGTCTGCTCGTGAGTTCTCTGTGTGTGGATGAAGCGGTGAGAGTCGTCGGAACCCGGTGTGGGTT
>NW_004797438.1:215047-219126 GCF_000002075.1 Aplysia californica
GATAGATAGATAGAGGGCGTGGAATCGATTGTGAAATACCCCGAGAGACAACAATTAATAAGAAGGTTTGGACACCTTATGAGAATGGGGCCCCAACAGCCTTTCTCTAAGACCTTCAACAAGCGATTCAAAGGATGGATTCAAAGCAAAAGGAAATCCAAGAAAGAGATGAATTGGTATTGTCAAAGAAACTCATTCAAAGGCACACTACTAATAACATTATTTGTGTAATATTGTGTATTTATGTCTGTATTAATGAGTGTATGTATTTACGTATGTACGTATTTATAATTATGTATTTATGTATGTATGTTTGCCATTGTAAAACAAAGTGCCCTTCTGGGACAAATAAAAGTGTAATTTATTTTATTTTTTATTTTTTTAAATCTAAAAAGCAACATAAATGGCCCACGAACGACAATGTTATACATCTCCTCTCTCACCGTGTGGTATAAGACTACAGAAAAACAAAAAGTAAAAAGTAAGTAGGTAGGCAGATTGCCATAGAAGAAGCCACAAGTCGTCTTAACCTTAACTTCTTCTATTTTGCTTAATCAAGACATTAATTAATAATATTCCCCTCTACGGATGAATTGATTATTGTCAGACATTGACGGATAAACTATTATCATTTTCATTTGTAGGTGTACGGATAGGTATAGAGATAGATAGACATATACATAATAATATAGACAGAGAGGGGAAAAAACAGGGACCGACAGTTGATTGCAAATTAGTAAAAGAAAAAATGGACTGCAGATTTCCAAAACACAGGCCCAGATTTGTCGATTTTGTTTTTCTTTATTTTATTTGGGCTTTTTTTCACATCTTCCCGTTACAATATCGGGCATCAATGGTGGTGGTCGCAAACTCTTGTTCCTTAAGCAACTGAAATTTTCAAAGATAGTATTGGTATAATATTCCTAAACTCCGACTTCAATGTGATATTTTGATCCCACAGTAATCTTCGGCTGTTAATTTAGCAACAGTTTCACCGACAGGACACATATTATGGTAAACGTAAACTTGAGTCCTCCATTAATAACTTTCTTGACCTACTATAATATACGTCCCTATTCTCCACTCTCAGTGTCGCCACATTAAGGTCACGTGACGTCACACATTGAAGACGCTTCTGACTTACGAGAGGGTCGAAGTTTACTTTGATCTCTTTTAATATATATGGCTCTTTTCGTCTATGCAGACGGTCAATCTAGCTTAAGAAGGTCTCAAGGTTGTCTTCATGCAGTGCTACTAGCACCATGCCATATTGTAGTACTTATCTGTCTGACAAATTACCAGGAGTATAGGTATTTTATTCGACCATGTTATAATGTGCGGGTGGTTGGCGATTTGCCCCTTCTTTCCTAACCAGCCTATCGTCTTTCGTGTAACACCTTCAACCTTCGGTACCGATATGACCTGATTGTGTTACAGGTGCCGTAAAAAGCTGGGCCTTAACTACCCCTTATCTGAGCATAGACAAATCGTTTCTATTGTAGACGCCGATATCTCTGTTTCATTCATTTCGGTATGATTTCTTTATACTGAAAGAACTTCGATCACTTTCTTGTGATTTTGTCGTTATCCGTATGTGTGCGTTATGCGTGTGTGTGTGCGTGTGGGTGTGAGTGTGTGTGTGTGTGTGTGTGTGCGTGTGTGTGTGTGTGAGTGTGGGCGTGTACATGTGTATGTGCGTGTGTGTGTGTACGTTATGCGTGTGTGTGTGTGTGCGCGCGCGAGCGGGCGCGCGCGCGTGAGTGTGTGTGTGTGTGTGTGTGTGTGGAAAAAGAGATGATGAAGCGTTATTCACGATAGAAAGCCCAAAGAACCAAACCTGTATCAATTTTCGAACCAGGATCGCCCCACCTCCCTCCCGCAAATGGAATCCGGACAACAACTCAGCTAGTTGTAGAGAAAGAGAGAGTCTGTACACATTTTGTGGACTGCATTAATTCAAAAATCGTTCAGACAATATTCGATTCCCGCAGGACACTCACGCATTGTCCAGCCATTGTTTACTTCAACAATGGATGCCGCCTTAACGTGTTGAGATCGAACGACATACTTTAAAGAGTGTGCCCACGCAGGGAGATCAAGTGTACCCATCTCGCTATCTTAGAACTACACCCTTCTATCTGCTTGGTAAATCTAACTAGTTTTGAGAAATGTATTGTTTAAACTGTTGAGTTTCACAACATGTCAAGCGTTTTTGAATGCAGTTCTTTAAATATCTTTATAAACACTCCGAATAATCTTACGATGTTGATAGAGCAGACGCAGCATTTGTGTTCTATCGCGGTGAAATCAGGCACTCGTTACAATAATGAAATCGATGAAATTGACATTTCTTCGCCAGTTTGGCAATTTTATTGACAATTTGTTGTTGTTGTTGTTTTTGTTGTTGTTGTTTTGTTGTTGTTGTTCGTTTGTTTGTTGTTGTTGTTTTTTTGGGGGGGGGGTTGGCTCAACACCTTTTATGTAGATTTTAAAACCCATTTAAGTGTGGATTTTACTGGAAAACAATGATTAAAGGCTAAAAAAATGTAAATTGTCAGTTTCCACGAACTCTCAGGCTATGTAAATAACCAAATTTTGGCGACCATTTTCTCGATAATTTTATCTCTGAAACCAAGCGACCCCCACCTCCTTCAATCGCAAATATTTCAACTTGTATTCAAGATAAAAGGGTATTTCGTTGATCGAAAGCAAGGTGAATATACACGCTTCAAGGCGATACCTATAACTCCACATGCCCAAAAGTTGACGTGCGCCTGATTCCACCACGTCATGACACATTTGATTTCTGACCTCATGGCCATTGTAACTCAAAACGGTCTAAAAAGGTCACACAGAACTTTGTAATTTTGTGGTAGCGATCTGTCGACCCGAGGGCCTTGTCTATACGAACCTGAAACCTCACCATGAAGTCTGCCTTCGAAATAGCCTACTTGATTTTTAGTTTACGGCGCTTGCAACTGTATAAGGTCATACGAGCGCCTACAGCCTACTTGTGTCAAGCATAGCAAAGCACACAACTATAAAACTACTAGACTACTTTGCTGCTCCTAGAGAGCGTTGTTGCGAAATACATCGCCGCCTTCTTTGTACTGGCTCAAATAACATGTCTCCTTTTTTTTCCTGTCGTGCCAGCGAGGGGTGACTGTCTCTTATTTTTACTGGTACTGATAAAGTTTAAATTCGTTGGCATTTTTTGGGGGGGTACTGGAGATGTTTTTCAAGTGCAAGGACGTTTTAGTCACGGTAAAGGGAACATGAACGCCGAGTAAGCAAGATTTTTAAAAAGTACTTTCGCTACCTCACCATGACATTAAATTTTGTCCTTTTTAACAACATTTCTGAGAAAGTGACCTTTTAAATTCGCCAAGTTCAATGACCGCTGAGAAACAGTACTCGGTAAAAGGTTGAGGCAATTTCCGTGTTTTGTTCTAAGAGAATACATTATTGTTACTATTAGTTTTTCAAGTTCAAACATTTGCGAACGTAAAACACTTTGGAGACTAAATTGTGGCCAGTCATGGTGCAGTTTAAAAACAAATGAAAACATACTCGTTTAGATTTCGATTCTAGTGTGGTTTGCCGTAGTGGCTTATTTTGAAGAACTCACAAAGCACAACTTTGATAAATATCCACATTTTGTTCTGAGGATCGATTGGCTTCCTTTTCTTTTTCCTGAAGTGCCTAATAATATCTGAAACAGATATTGCCAGTTATGGTTCGTCACTCATTGCTCTGTCCGGAAACTCTGGAAAAAAACAAGCCATAGCTCCTCGTCAGAGTTCTGTAAATACGTTATCCTTGGTCTTCCCCTGCTTCTTGTGCTATCTATTTTTTCCAGGGAGTGAAAGATGTGAATAAGGCCTTCAAACGAGCTAATACAAGAATTTCTCTCTCAATAAAGCTTCTGATTAGTTTTTAGTATGCGTTTAACGGCATTTGCAAATCAAAAAGGAAATGCAAGTACCGAAGATTAAAGGTGTTACAAGAGAGTAACAAACACAAATACGAAGGAGGAGAGATAAGGATAATAGATGTTGGAAAGGAAAGAAAGGGCAAAC
>NW_004797438.1:220368-222214 GCF_000002075.1 Aplysia californica
AGAGAGAGACAGAGACAGAGACAGAGACAGAGACAGAGACAGAGACAGACACAGAGACAGAGACAGAGACAGAGACAGAGACACACTGAGAGTGGGTTAAAAAGAAAGTGAGAAAAACATTAAAAGAGGGAATGAGCGACAGCGAGCGAGACAGAGAGACAGACGGGCAGAGCGACAGCATGATGCCTTCTACTCTTGCACAGATTCTGTGATGTTTGCATAGACCCCACCTCCTCTTTCTTCCCCTCCCTCCCCCTCCCTCTTCCCCTCCCCTCCTCCTCCTCCCCCGCCCTCACTATCCCTTAACCTGGGCAGCAGGCACATGGAGAAACTCAGGTCCCAAGTGTAAGCCGGCCGGTCCACTCGACATATGGCATCCCGGAAGTGGATTAACAGTTTGATCACGTGACAAACCACAGCAAATCACCAACTGGCGTTTACAGCGGAAGTGACGACATAACGCCTGACGCCAGCGAGCAAAACCCGCGGAGGCCGAATCTGTAATCACAGAGCTGTTCGCCAGCCGCTACTGCTGGACTGAGAGAGGGGAGATCGATTGTCTGATTGCCCCGGCGTCAATCGATTTGTTATGCCAGCGATACTGAGGACGCATCCATTGCGACCATCTAGAGAGTATGTCCTTTTAAGCCAACCGTCAAATTTTACCTCTTGATTGATTGAGTAGGTATTTTACGCGCTATCGACTCAGTTTTGATCGTGTAAGTGCCATTACCTCTCTGATGTTTAAAAAAATGTAATTTGTTAATGTAGACCTCAAAGGAAAATTATCATAGTCACTTGTTTCAGGTTTAGAACAATAAAGATTGCAACGCTCAAAACACACTGTACTTTGGTCATTTTTCTATTGTAGCCTCCTGTGGAAAGCGTCTGGACCTCAAGTCCTATCTCGTTAATGTTTAACATTCTTTTTGAGGAACGTACGTAAAAAAGTGTTGATGGTGAAGGCAACAAATCGACAATTTCCTCTTTGTAACTTTAACAGCTTCTATTTTGTGGACTTTTTGAATTAGGAAAAGTTTTCAAACAGCAACAACCCCCTCAAGGTAAAAACCTCATTGACCGGCCTCTGTTGTGTCATGTAGCAACAAAGCGCGTCGATATCATACACAGGTGACCCGAGTTCGAAGGCCGCGTGGGGCGAATTTTTATCGAGTATCTCGATCTGTCTGCTGGGATGTTGTATCCTTCTCGACTCGGGTTGGTCCAGATAGTCAGGGTCGAAAGCCCGCTTCCTAAATGATCTAGGCTGTGTCGATGGGTGCCTAACAGAATCTACATAAAAACCTCATTTACCATAAAACTGCTACTGTGCAAAACATTGTAAGCTTCATAATTACATTTGACGCCTCCAACGACACAATTTTGATAATTCAGGAGGCCGGCTGCTTCCACCCTGCCTGTCACGGCCAACTCAAGCGAAGAGGTGTACAGAATGCCAGCAGATAGAAGAACATACTCGATACAGATAACCTCACCAAAAGTGAATCGATATACGCATACATCTCTGCCTCCAAAAGCAGAGAGTTTAATTGCTCCATCACTGGCACTCATCATGCAGTAGCATAAAACGAGAGCACGGGGCGTTTAGAGTCCGAATGTCCGAATGCTCCTGTGACCTGTATGTGACGGGGTGTGCTTGGGGGAATGGGGATTTTGCAACTGACAGAATGTACACGTAAACTTTTACATGCAAATCGGGGTACCTTAGTGGTTAGTTTTAGTAGAGGTTTTACAGAGCTTGCTACTAGACTGCATAAGGTCATATGAGCGCCAAAATCGGGGTATTTAAAATTTAGATCAATTGAGAGGGGGGGGGGTGATCGAC
>NW_004797438.1:223068-224264 GCF_000002075.1 Aplysia californica
CATATATATTCTTTTGGGGGCGGGGGTCTCTAATCGACGAGTAGTTGGTGAATTTAGGATCCCATAGAAAACCAAGCGATATCAATGACATCTTTTAAAGGTTCTAGATGAGTGGTATGTCTCTGAGCAGGCGCATTGGCCATAAAATCAACCCTGAGTGCAACACTGTGGCAATCTAGAAAGACGACATCGTGCTGTTGTTTCCGTTTGTGTTTTCGTTTTATTTCTCTTCTTTTTTTCTCCTGCTTTTTTTCTTCTTCTTCTTCTTCCTTTTTCTTTTTCTTACCTGTTGGGAGGGATAGGTTTAATTTGGTATAATATGAATTCTTAATTCAGTCTTATTTCGATTGCAATCATTGGTTTAAACAACAGGGGAAGTAATGAGACAAATCTTAAGGGAAACTGCTTTGACGTTGTTATCGCTGTACCGCCAGTATCGCCTTTGGCACAAAAGTAACACGAGAATCGGTCGTGACGATCCTGTCAAAGGAAAGCGATTACCAATACCAATCCAATGCGCGACTGTGTACTGAACGAAGCCACCTACTCATTTCGTTCCGACAAGAACCATAAAGGGGTATCTCTCATTAGTATCAATCGTGAGTTAAGCAGATAAACCCATTTGGCTCTGAGGTCATGGTTTCCATCAGGCTAGGAAGTCCGGATAGTGGTCGACCCCGATAAGAGAGCAAATTGAGAGTCTGTAATGGTTACAGATTCAACACTCGCGTGCGCTAAACTCACGTTTTTCTTACAGATTATCGCCACGCAGCACGTGCGGCTTAAGGTGTCGAGCAGGAAGACGAATGGCAAAGAGAAATAAAATACCGCGCGCATTACGGACAAGGGAAGGGGGAACCTGGCTTCCCTAACGATCTCAGCACATGTCTGAGAATCAGACATTAACCGTTGATGTCTCTGCACTGGGCACTCTCGACGAGAAGTGCCATTCCCCTAAATCGGCAACGTTCGCTATTGTGGAAGGAAGGGAGATAAATTACGACACTGTTCCGTCTCTGACGACAGAGTTACCTGCCCGTGACGAGTTTGGTGATGGGGCTGTGAGTGTGACTGTGAGTGAGCTGTCGACGCATCTTGGTGGTTGCTCACTGTCTTCGGGATGCAGTGGGTGGCACAGAATGTGAGGCGAACACGCATGCTTGTCACCGTATATCATGTGGGAGGAGGTGTGTGTG
>NW_004797438.1:224825-229211 GCF_000002075.1 Aplysia californica
GAGAGAGAGGGAGGGAGAGAGAGAGAGAGAGGGGGGGGAGGGAGAGAGAGAGAGATTGTGTGTGTGTGAGAGCGAGAGAGAGAAAGAGAGAGATAGCTCAAAGAAGAAAAAGAAAGGTGTTGTGTTCCACCCTGATTGGTATTTTCTTAAAACATGGCCTTTAACAAAACGAGACAATGACGGTGCTATTGCTGCTGGTATACTTCTGCTGCTAGTGCTACTGCTGCTGCTGATCCTGCTGCTGAAGATGATGGTGATGATGATGATGATGATGATGATGATGATGATGATGATGATGATGATGACGATGATGATGATGATGATGATGATGATGACTTTGCTCCATTTTCATTGACGTGTTTTCCTTTTGTCCTTCTTATTATAACAATTACACATCCTGTATATTATAAGTATAATCCTTTTTAATAATGTAGAGGTTTTTATAGTTTCCACTTTTATCTTTTACTCCAAACCCCTAGTAAATTGAAATATGAAAGGGAACACCCAACCTTTTTTCGATTAAAGATTCGCGAGTTGCATTTAATTTAAAATGTCAAACAGTTAAAACGACAAAGTGTATTGTCTCCATCATCGTCTCGTTTCTTTTACAGTCTGTGTTGGATTTTTGTCAAGTGAACAAAAAAACATCAACACGTTTTTGGAGGTTTTAAAATAATCTGTCCCGACGTCTATATCCAGATTTAGCACAAGTAGAGCTGTGCTTTCTTTTTTTTCTTTTTTTTTTTCTTTTTTTTTATACTGTTTTAAGTTTTCTAGTTTCACAATGAAGCAAAGTGGGTGGTTGGTGGGTGCCCTGGTGTGGTTTGCTTCTTCTTTCCTATCAAACATCTATCGTCCTGATCTCCCCTTCTTCTTTTTTATGTTTGTTACTCTTTTGTAGCACCTCTAATCTTTTGGCGCTCATACGACCTTATGCAGTTGTGAGCACCGTAAAACTTCTACTACAACTACGTGAAGCAGATGAAACATAAGCCTTTTAGCACTCATGAAACTGACAGTTTTCTGCAACGATCAGTTTCCACTCTCGACGTACGGTTGGAAATGCTTTGAGAGAAAGACCACTTTTTTAAAGGTAAATATAGACACCCTCCCACCCACCCACCATCCCCCGTCCCCCTGTTTCCTAGTCTTAAAATATATTGATTTTGTCGCTTTTAATGACAAGCGAGCTAACCCAGATTTGGGGGATTTCCAGAAATCTTGACCTACACAAAAAGTGGACATTGCCCTACCTATAGGAGACGTTTGGTTTCATTAGTGAACATATTTGTTTGGTTATAGAGAAAACCCTCCTTGCCTTTTAAAGAAACTGAGCAAGGGTTAAAAAACTTTACGATTTTCTCAAAATAGAATTTTCAGGGATAGCCCCCTAGTGCTTAAAAGCGACCAATTGATAAGCGTTTTTAACAACTGATGTCAACGTGACCCATAGAATATACATAATGGTCTCTTTGAGAGTGGATATCCCGACTGTAGATATAGGTCAAAAGAAATTTTTCCTGTCGTTATTCTCGAATGTCAGTAAAATATGTGCCAAACCTAGCCAATAACTAGAAATATCATAAGATATTAAGGAAAGTACAAAGATCTATGAAAAAGAATATTCTCAGCTTTGAAATGCAAAATCAAATAAATCACAAAACAAAACAAAAAACAAAAAAAAATACTTGAGAAAACTGGAGTCACAGATTTCCTCAAATGTACACTACAGTAAAAATGGAAAATGGGCTTGGTTGCTTCAGCAGAGTGAAGGACAGCAAACGGACTAAAATATGTACGGAGGGGAAATCAAGAACAGGAAAAAGGTCAAGAGAAAGACCAGAATGTAAAATATGGCAGGACGATATGAAAAAGTAGATTGGTTCAACATGGACACAGAAAACAGCCGATAAAACAAAGTGGAGGTTGCTGTTAGAGGACTGTATCCTGTAGTGGAGAAAGAGCACATAGAAAAACAAAGAAGCAAAGAAAGAAAGAAAGAAAGAAAGAAAGAAAGAAAGAAAGAAAGAAAGAAAGAAAGGAAGAAAGAAAGAAAGAAAGAAAAAAAGAAAGAAAGGAAGAAAGAAAGAAAGAAAGAAAGAAAGAAAGGAAGAAAGAAAGGAAGAAAGAAAGAAAGAAAGAAAGAAAGAAAGGAAGAAAGAAAGAAAGGAAGAAAGAAAGAAAGAAATGAATAAAGAAAAATAATTAAATGTGCCCTTTCATTGAGCTAAATACTCTGTCTCATCAAAGTGAAAAACTAGACTCAAAACTTCTACCGATTCTTGTTTCCTGAATTAGAAGGCAGGCAGCTCATATCTTTTCTGTCAGGGACAACCCACGTTGAAACGGTCAGTAGGCTACATGACAACGTATTAACTCATATATGGAGATGCTCTCAGTTTTGAAGAATCCTCCTTTTAGGGGAGCTGAATTCACGACTCACTTGAGTACAAAAGCAACACACCTATCCTTTACGCCACTCACAAAAATAACTTTTGTTTCGCGTGTCCCACCAAAGGGCTGTTCTGCTCTCAGCTTTATCGATATCATAAAATACAAAATTCCGTCTTCCCAGTACCTAGTTTTTAATTTGACGTAATAAAATTTTTGAGTTTCCCAACTTACCAAGCTTTATCGAATACAATTCTTTGAATATATTGATAAAGCTTAAAGACTACGAATAACCTTACGATTTTGATAGGAACAGAATATGGAGTATTTGGTTTCTGACCTCGCGGACTATTGTAACGTAAAACAGTCAAAAATGTCAGACAGAACATTGTAATTCTGAGGTACTGTTGTGTCAACCGAAAGGCTGGTCTTCAAAATGGCCTATGACACTTTGACACAGCAGGGATAATTTCCCCCCATCCCTAACTTTGATCGTAGCTGACACACCCAAACCTCAACATGTCAATAGCCATTGCCTGCTGAAAACGCTGTCAATAAGTTAGCCTTATTGTTGTTGTTTTCTTTTTTGGTTTTTAAGACAGGTGTTTTACGTCCCCATGAACACAATCTATGTCATTTAGAACATTAAATGCTATATAATAGATAATTAATTATATAATATATTCACACTTTCATAATATGTGTAGGTATAAAAATAACATGTTTGTGAATTTGTGTGTGTGTATGTGTGTGTGTGTGTGTGTGTGTGTGTGTGTGTGTGTGTGTGTGTGCGTGGGCGTGTGTGTAAGAGAGAGAGAGAGAGAGAGAGAGAGAGAGAGAGAGAGAGAAAGAGAGAGAGAGAGAGAGAAAGAGAGAGAGAGAGAGACACAGAGAGAGAGAGAGAAAGCATACTTGTTTTGAATGCTTGTTCATGAGTGTACGTACGCGTGCGCGTGTGTGTGTGCGCGCGCACGTGCGAGTGTTTGTGCCGCTCGCTAATGTCTTGTGAATCCCGGCCGATCTAAACACGGCCCAAAAACTCTCGGCTCGACTCCGTTTCTGCAACAACAATAGATGCTTATCTCCATCACGGAGTTCCCTAATCAGTCATTCCTAGAGAGGACGACAACGCAGAAAGCGACGCTCTGTCCTCCAATTTAAACATCTATTTTTAGATAGAAAGTAGGAAGAGCCGTGCTTCAGAATAGCGTCGTATAGCGCTGAGTAAATCGAAATTACGAAATTGTATAAGTTTAATGCTTTTTTAAAAATGCGGTTATGTTATTTTATAGGTGGGATTTCAAAGTGTTACGACGCGGTGGAATCAGGCGCTCATCAATTATTAGGCATATGGAGTTATTGAAATCAACTAAAAGCCTGTTCTTTTCTCTTGCTTTTGAAGAAAATATATTCCCTTCTATTTTGAACAAAAGTGGAGTTAATGCGACTCAAGGAGATTGTTTTAGAGGTAAAATTAGTGAGCAAAATAGTCGCCAAAGTTAAGTTACTTCCGTAGCTTGAGAATGATTGGAAACTGAAAATGTACAGTTTTATGCCTTTAATCAACTTTTTTTTTTGAATTACACAAAAATATGTTTTTAAGGTGACATAAAATGAAAGAAATTCGATAAAAAAATTTGCCAAGCAGGTGGAAAATGCTGGTTTCTTCGATGTCATTATTTTGATTTTACCATGATGCCTCATCATTTAAAGTTCATCTTCGAAAAGACGGAACCAATTGGGTGGAGAGTCTTAATTTTTTAAAAACAAAATAAACTCGCCAACAACATCCCGATTTCAGAACACCACGTAGAGGTTTCAAACCACGGCCAACCACTTCTTAGTGCAGCCTGACACCAACTGAGCTAACGCTCTAGGTAAGATAAAGAACCCTTCTCCTCATAAAACTATGAAATAAAAAGAGTTTTTATTAGAAATTTGAAGTCCACAAAAAACTGAAGTAAGCATAAGACTTTCTTTAAAGATACCCATCCC